>NW_027464633.1:1555000-1730000 GCF_043290135.1 Rhipicephalus microplus
ATAAAAGCGTTTGCGACTGCTCGGGCCCAATATGCATCTTGGCATGTCTGTTTCATGGAGACAAAAAGACAATTACCAAAACATGATTAGGCTTCACTGCATCGCGAAAGCACTGCGGTAAAGCCACCGTGAGCAGAAAAGCATTACATGATACGAAATTAACGCATGCACAGGCCACTTTTGTATCAAACAAATATAAGCATTTGCGACTGCACAGGCCAAATATGCATCTTGGCACGTCCGTTTCAGGCAAACAAAAGGACAAATATTTAAATATGATCAAGCTTCACTGCATCACAAAAGCACCGCGGTAAAGCCAGCTTGAGCACAAGAGCATTACATTACACGAAATGAACGCAAGCCCACGCCACTTGTGCATCAAAAAATATAAGTATCAGCGACTGCTCAGGCCAATATGCATCTTGGCACGTCCATTTCAGGCAGACAAAAAGACACATACCAAAAGATGATTAAGCTTCACTGCATCGCAAAAGCACTGCGCTAAAGCCAGCGTGAGCAGAAGAGCATTACATGATACGAAACGAACGCATGCACAGGCCACTTGTGCATCAAACAAAAATATATAAACTGCTCAGGCCAAATATGCATCTTGGCACGTCAGTTTCAGAGAGATAAAAAGACAATCACCGAAAGACGACTAAGCTTCACTGCATTGCGAAATTCACAGCGGTAAAGCCAGCGTGAGCGGATAAGTATTACATGATACGAAATGAACGCAAGAACAGGCCACTTGTGCATCAAACAAATATAAGCATTTGCGACTGCACAGGCCAAATATGCATCTTGGCACGTCCCTTTCTGGCAAACAAAAGGACAAATACTTATATATGATCAAGCTTCACTGCATTGCAAAAGCACTGCGGTAAAGCCAGCGTGAGCAGAAGAGCATTACAACATACGAAATGAACGCATGCACAGGCCCCTTGTGCATCAAACAAATATAAGTATTTGCGACTGCTCAGGCCAAATGTGCATCTTGGCATGTCCGTCTCAGACAAACGAAAAGACAAATACTAAAATATGATCAAGCTTCACTGCATCAAAAAGCACTGCAATAAAGCCAGCGTGAGCAGAAGAGCATTAGATGATACGAAATGAACGCAAGCCCAGGCCACTTGCGCATCAAACAAAGATAGGCATTTGCGGCTGCTCAAGCCAAATATGCATCTTGGCACGTCCATTTCAGGCAAACAAAAGGACAAATACCTAAATTTGATCAAGCTTCACTGCATCGCAAAAGCACTGCGGTAATGCCAGCGTGAGCAGAAGAGCATTACATGATACGAAATGAACGCATGCACAGGCCACTTGTGCATCAATCAAATATAAGCATTTGTGACTGCTCAGGCCAAATATGCATCTTGACATGTCCGTTTCAAGGAGACAAAAAAAAAACAATTACCAAGAAATGATTAGGCTTCACTGCATTGAAAGAGCACTGCGGTAAAGCCAGCATGAGCAGAAGAGCACTACATGGTACAAAATGAACGCATGCCCAGGCCACTTGTGCATCAAACAAATATAAGCATTTGCGACTGCACAGGCCAAATATGCATCTTGGCACGTCCGCTTCAGGCAAACAAAAGGACAAATACTTAAATATGATCAAGCTTCACTGCATCACAAAAGCACTCCGGTAAAACCAGCTTGAGCAAGTAGCATTACATGATACGAAATGAACGCATGCACAGGCCACTTGTGCATCAAACAAATATAAGCATTTGCGACTGCTCAGGCCAAATATGCCGCTTGGCCCGTCCGTTTCATGGAGACAAAAAGACAATTGCCAAAAAATGATTAAGCTTCACTGCATCGCGAAAGCACTGCGGTAAAGCCACCGTGAGCAGAAAAGCATTACATGATACGAAATTAACGCATGCACAGGCCACTTTTGCATCAAACAAATATAAGCATTCGTGACTGCTCAGGCCAAATATGCATCTTGGCACTTCCGTTTCAGGCAAACAAAAGGACAAATACTAAAATATCATCAAGCTTCACTGCATCAAACAGCATTGCGGTAAAGCCAGCATGAGCAGAAGAGCACTACAAGATACGAAATGAACGCATGCACAGGCCACTTGTGCATCAAACAAATATAAGTATTTGCGACTGCTCAGGCCAAATATGCATCTTGGTACGTCCGTTTTAGGGAGACAAAAAGACAATTACCAAAAAATTATTAAGCTTCACTGGATCAAAAAAGCACTGTGGTAAAGCCAGCGTGAGCAAAAGAGCATTACATGATACTAATTGAACGCATCCACAGGCAACTTGTGCATGAATCAAATATAAGCATTTGCGACTGCTCAGGCCAAATAAGCATCTTGGCATGTCCGTTTCAGGGAGACAAAAAACAATTACCAAGAGATGATTAAGCTTCACTGCATCGCGAAAGCACTGCGGTAAAGCCAGCGTGAGCGGAAAAGCATTACATGATACGAAATGAACGCAAGAACAGGCCACTTGTGCATCAAACAAATATAAGCATTTGCGACTGCACAGGCCAAATATGCATTTTGGCACGTCCCTTTCTGGCAAACAAAAGGACAAATACTTATATATGATTAGGCTTCACTGCATCACAAAAGCACTGCGGTAAAGCCAGCTTGAGCAGAAGGGCATTACATGATACGAATAACGCATGCACAGGCCACTTTTGCATGAAACAATTATAAGCATTTGCGACTGCTCAGGCTAAATATGCATCTTGGCACGTCCGTTTCAGGCAAACAAAAGGACGAATACTAAAATATGATCAATTTTCACTGCATCACAAAAGCACTGGGGTAAAGCCAGCTTGAGCACAAGAGCATTACATCATACGAGATGAACTCAAGCCCACGCCACTTGTGCATCAAAAAAAAAGTGTTTGAGACTGCTCAGGCCAATATGCATCTTGGCACGTCCATTTCAGGGAGACAAAAAGACACATACCAAAAGATGATTAAGCTTCACTGCATTGCAAAAGCACTGCGCTAAAGCCAGCGTGAGCAGAAGAGCATTACATGATACAAAACGAACGCATGCACAGGCCACTTGTGCATCAAAAAAATATAAGTATTAGCGACTGCTCAGGCCAATATGCATCTTGGCACGTCCATTTCAGGGAGATAAAAAGACACATACCAAAAGATGATTAAGCTTCACTGCATTGCAAAAGCACTGCGCTAAAGCCAGCGTGAGCAGAAGAGCATTACATGATACGAAACGAACGCATGCACAGGCCACTTGTGCATCAAACAAATATAAGCATTTGCGACTGCTCAGGCCACATATGCATCTTGGCATGTCCGTTTTAGGCAAACAAAAGGATAAATACTTAAATATGATCAAGCTTCACTGCATCGCAAAAGTACTGCGGTTAAGCCAGCGTGAGCTAAGAGCATTACATGATACGAAATGAACGCATGCACAGGCCACTTGTGCATCAAACAAATATAAGCATTTGGGACAGCTCAGGCCAAATATGCATCTTGGCACGTCCGTTTCAGAGAGACAAAAAGACAATTACCAAAAGACGATTAAGCTTCACTGCATCACGAAAGCACTCTGGTAAAGCCAACATGCGCAGAAGAGCATGAGCAGAAGAACATGATACGAAATGAACGCAAGCACAGGCCACTTGTGCATCAAAAAATATAGGCATTTGCGACTGCTCAGGCCAAATATGCATCTTAGCACGTCCGTTTCAGGGAGACAATAAGACAATTACCGAAAGATGCCTAAGCTTCACTGCATCGCGAAATTCACTGCGGTAAAGCCAGCGTGAGCAGAAAAGCATTACATAATACGAAATGAACGCAAGAACAGGCCACTTGTGTATCAAACAAATATAAGCATTTGCGACTGCACAGGCCAAGTATGCATCTTGGCACGTCCGTTTCTGGCAAACAAAAGGACAAATACTTAAATATGATCAAGCTTCACTGCATTGCAACAACACTACGGTAAAGCCAGCGTGAGCAGAAGAGCATTACAAGATACGAAATGAACGCATGCACAGGCCACTTGTGCATCAAAGAAATATAAGCGTTTGCGACTGCTCGGGCCCAATATGCCTCTTGGCATGTCTGTTTTATGGAGACAAAAAGACAATTACCAAAACATCATTAGGCTTCACTGCGTCGCGAAAGCACTGCGGTAAAGCCACCGTGAGCAGAAAAGCATTACATGATACGAAATTAACGCATGCACAGGCCACTTTTGCATCAAACAAGTATAAGCATTTGCGACTGCACAGGCCAAATATGCATCTTGGCACGTCCGTTTCAGGCAAACAAAAGGACAAATACTTAAATATGATCAAGCTTCACTGCATCACAAAAGCACTGCGGTAAGGCCAGCTTGAGCACAAGAGCATTACATTACACGAAATGAACGCAAGCCCACGCCACTTGTGCATCAAAAAATATAAGTATTAGCGACTGCTCAGGCCAATATGCATCTTGGCACGTCCATTTCAGGGAGACAAAAAGACACATACCAAACGATGATCAAGCTTCACTGCATTGCAAAAGCACTGCGGTAAAGCCAGCGTGAGCAGAAGAGCATTACAACATACGAAATGAACGCATGCACAGGCCACTTGTGCATCAAACAAATATAAGTATTTGCGACTGCTCAGGCCAAATATGCATCTTGGCATGTCCGTCTCAGACAAACGAAAAGACAAATACTAAAATATGATCAAGCTTCACTGCATCGAAAAAGCACTGCGGTAAAGCCAGCGTGAGCAGAAGAGCATTAGATGATACGAAATGAACGCAAGCCCAGGCCACTTGCGCATCAAACAAAGATAGGCATTTGCGGCTGCTCAAGCCAAATATGCATCTTGGCACGTCCATTTCAGGCAAACAAAAGGACAAATACCTAAATTTGATCAAGCTTCACTGCATCGCAAAAGCACTGCGGTAATGCCAGCGTGAGCAGAAGAGCATTACATGATACGAAATGAACGCATGCACAGGCCACTTGTGCATCAATCAAATATAAGCATTTGCGACTGCTCAGGCCAAATATGCATCTTGACATGTCCGTTTCAAGGAGACAAAAAAAAACAATTACCAAGAAATGATTAGGCTTCACTGCATTGAAAGAGCACTGCGGTAAAGCCAGCATGAGCAGAAGAGCACTACATGGTACAAAATGAACGCATGCCCAGGCCACTTGTGCATCAAACAAATATAAGCATTTGCGACTGCACAGGCCAAATATGCATCTTGGCACGTCCGCTTCAGGCAAACAAAAGGACAAATACTTAAATATGATCAAGCTTCACTGCATCACAAAAGCACTCCGGTAAAACCAGCTTGAGCAAATAGCATTACATGATACGAAATGAACGCATGCACAGGCCACTTGTGCATCAAACAAATATAAGCATTTGCGACTGCTCAGGCCAAATATGCCGCTTGGCCCGTCCGTTTCATGGAGACAAAAAGACAATTGCCAAAAAATGATTAAGCTTCACTGCATCGCGAAAGCACTGCGGTAAAGCCACCGTGAGCAGAAAAGCATTACATGATACGAAATTAACGCATGCACAGGCCACTTTTGCATCAAACAAATATAAGCATTCGTGACTGCTCAGGCCAAATATGCATCTTGGCACTTCCGTTTCAGGCAAACAAAAGGACAAATACTAAAATATCATCAAGCTTCACTGCATCAAACAGCATTGCGGTAAAGCCAGCATGAGCAGAAGAGCACTACAAGATACGAAATGAACGCATGCACAGGCCACTTGTGCATCAAACAAATATAAGTATTTGCGACTGCTCAGGCCAAATATGCATCTTGGTACGTCCGTTTTAGGGAGACAAAAAGACAATTACCAAAAAATTATTAAGCTTCACTGGATCAAAAAAGCACTGTGGTAAAGCCAGCGTGAGCAAAAGAGCATTACATGATACTAATTGAACGCATCCACAGGCAACTTGTGCATGAATCAAATATAAGCATTTGCGACTGCTCAGGCCAAATAAGCATCTTGGCATGTCCGTTTCAGGGAGACAAAAAACAATTACCAAGAGATGATTAAGCTTCACTGCATCGCGAAAGCACTGCGGTAAAGCCAGCGTGAGCGGAAAAGCATTACATGATACGAAATGAACGCAAGAACAGGCCACTTGTGCATCAAACAAATATAAGCATTTGCGACTGCACAGGCCAAATATGCATTTTGGCACGTCCCTTTCTGGCAAACAAAAGGACAAATACTTATATATGATTAGGCTTCACTGCATCACAAAAGCACTGCGGTAAAGCCAGCTTGAGCAGAAGGGCATTACATGATACGAATAACGCATGCACAGGCCACTTTTGCATGAAACAATTATAAGCATTTGCGACTGCTCAGGCTAAATATGCATCTTGGCACGTCCGTTTCAGGCAAACAAAAGGACGAATACTAAAATATGATCAATTTTCACTGCATCACAAAAGCACTGGGGTAAAGCCAGCTTGAGCACAAGAGCATTACATCATACGAGATGAACTCAAGCCCACGCCACTTGTGCATCAAAAAAAAAGTGTTTGAGACTGCTCAGGCCAATATGCATCTTGGCACGTCCATTTCAGGGAGACAAAAAGACACATACCAAAAGATGATTAAGCTTCACTGCATTGCAAAAGCACTGCGCTAAAGCCAGCGTGAGCAGAAGAGCATTACATGATACAAAACGAACGCATGCACAGGCCACTTGTGCATCAAAAAAATATAAGTATTAGCGACTGCTCAGGCCAATATGCATCTTGGCACGTCCATTTCAGGGAGATAAAAAGACACATACCAAAAGATGATTAAGCTTCACTGCATTGCAAAAGCACTGCGCTAAAGCCAGCGTGAGCAGAAGAGCATTACATGATACGAAACGAACGCATGCACAGGCCACTTGTGCATCAAACAAATATAAGCATTTGCGACTGCTCAGGCCACATATGCATCTTGGCATGTCCGTTTTAGGCAAACAAAAGGATAAATACTTAAATATGATCAAGCTTCACTGCATCGCAAAAGTACTGCGGTTAAGCCAGCGTGAGCTAAGAGCATTACATGATACGAAATGAACGCATGCACAGGCCACTTGTGCATCAAACAAATATAAGCATTTGGGACAGCTCAGGCCAAATATGCATCTTGGCACGTCCGTTTCAGAGAGACAAAAAGACAATTACCAAAAGACGATTAAGCTTCACTGCATCACGAAAGCACTCTGGTAAAGCCAACATGCGCAGAAGAGCATGAGCAGAAGAACATGATACGAAATGAACGCAAGCACAGGCCACTTGTGCATCAAAAAATATAGGCATTTGCGACTGCTCAGGCCAAATATGCATCTTAGCACGTCCGTTTCAGGGAGACAATAAGACAATTACCGAAAGATGCCTAAGCTTCACTGCATCGCGAAATTCACTGCGGTAAAGCCAGCGTGAGCAGAAAAGCATTACATAATACGAAATGAACGCAAGAACAGGCCACTTGTGCATCAAACAAATATAAGCATTTGCGACTGCACAGGCCAAGTATGCATCTTGGCACGTCCGTTTCTGGCAAACAAAAGGACAAATACTTAAATATGATCAAGCTTCACTGCATTGCAACAACACTACGGTAAAGCCAGCGTGAGCAGAAGAGCATTACAAGATACGAAATGAACGCATGCACAGGCCACTTGTGCATCAAAGAAATATAAGCGTTTGCGACTGCTCGGGCCCAATATGCCTCTTGGCATGTCTGTTTTATGGAGACAAAAAGACAATTACCAAAACATCATTAGGCTTCACTGCGTCGCGAAAGCACTGCGGTAAAGCCACCGTGAGCAGAAAAGCATTACATGATACGAAATTAACGCATGCACAGGCCACTTTTGCATCAAACAAGTATAAGCATTTGCGACTGCACAGGCCAAATATGCATCTTGGCACGTCCGTTTCAGGCAAACAAAAGGACAAATACTTAAATATGATCAAGCTTCACTGCATCACAAAAGCACTGCGGTAAGGCCAGCTTGAGCACAAGAGCATTACATTACACGAAATGAACGCAAGCCCACGCCACTTGTGCATCAAAAAATATAAGTATTAGCGACTGCTCAGGCCAATATGCATCTTGGCACGTCCATTTCAGGGAGACAAAAAGACACATACCAAACGATGATCAAGCTTCACTGCATTGCAAAAGCACTGCGGTAAAGCCAGCGTGAGCAGAAGAGCATTACAACATACGAAGTGAACGCATGCACAGGCCACTTGTGCATCAAACAAATATAAGTATTTGCGACTGCTCAGGCCAAATATGCATCTTGGCATGTCCGTCTCAGACAAACGAAAAGACAAATACTAAAATATGATCAAGCTTCACTGCATCGAAAAAGCACTGCGGTAAAGCCAGCGTGAGCAGAAGAGCATTAGATGATACGAAATGAACGCAAGCCCAGGCCACTTGCGCATCAAACAAAGATAGGCATTTGCGGCTGCTCAAGCCAAATATGCATCTTGGCACGTCCATTTCAGGCAAACAAAAGGACAAATACTTAAATTTGATCAAGCTTCACTGCATCGAAGAAGCACTGCGGTAATGCCAGCGTGAGCAGAAGAGCATTACATGATACGAAATGAACGCATGCACAGGCCACTTGTGCATCAATCAAATATAAGCATTTGCGACTGCTCAGGCCAAATATGCATCTTGACATGTCCGTTTCAAGGAGACAAAAAAACAATTACCAAGAAATGATTAGGCTTCACTGCATTGAAAGAGCACTGCGGTAAAGCCAGCATGAGCAGAAGAGCACTACATGGTACAAAATGAACGCATGCCCAGGCCACTTGTGCATCAAACAAATATAAGAATTTGCGACTGCACAGGCCAAATATGCATCTTGGCACATCCGCTTCAGGCAAACAAAAGGACAAATACTGAAATATGATCAAGCTTCACTGCATCACAAAAGCACTGCGGTAAAACCAGCTTGAGCAAATAGCAATACATGATACGAAATGAACGCATGCACAGGCCACTTGTGCATCAAACAAATATAAGCATTTGCGACTGCTCAGGCCAAATATGCAACTTGGCCCGTCCGTTTCATGGAGACAAAAAGACAATTACCAAAAAATAATTAAGCTTCACTGCATCGCGAAAGCACTGCGGTAAAGCCACCGTGAGCAGAAAAGCATTACATGATACGAAATTAACGCATGCACAGGCCACTTTTGCATCAAACAAATATAAGCATTCGTGACTGCTCAGGCCAAATATGCATCTTGGCACGTCCGTTTCAGGCAAACAAAAGGACAAATACTAAAATATCATCAAGCTTCACTGCATCGAAACAGCATTGCGGTAAAGCCAGCATGAGCAGAAGAGCACTACAAGATACGAAATGAACGCATGCACAGGCCACTTGTGCATCAAACAAATATAAGTATTTGCGACTGCTCAGGCCAAATATGCATCTTGGTACGTCCGTTTTAGGGAGACAAAAAGACAATTACCAAAAAATTATTAAGCTTCACTGGATCAAAAAAGCACTGTGGTAAAGCCAGCGTGAGCAGAAGAGCATTACATGATACTAATTGAACGCATTCACAGGCAACTTGTGCATCAATCAAATATAAGCATTTGCGACTGCTCAGGCCAAATAAGCATCTTGGCATGTCCGTTTCAGGGAGACAAAAAACAATTACCAAGAGGTGATTAAGCTTCACTGCATCGCGAAAGCACTGCGGTAAAGCCAGCGTGAGCAGAAGAGCATTACATGATACGAAAGGAACGCATGCCCAGGCCAATTGTGCGTCAAACAAATATAAGCATTTGCGACTGCTCAGGCAAAATATGCATCTTGGCACGTCCGTTTCAGGGAGACAAAAAGACAAATACTTAAATATGATAAAGCTTAACTGCATCGAAAAAGCACTGCGGTAGAGCCAGCTGAGCAGAAGAGCATTACATGATACGAATTGAACGCAGGCCAAGGCCACTTGCGCATCAAACAAATATAGGCCTTTGCGACTGCTTAAGCCAAATATGCATCTTGGCACGTCCGTTTCAGGCAAACAAAAGGACAAATACTTAAATTTGATCAAGCTTCACTGCATCGCAAAAGCACTGAGGTAAATCCAGCGTGAGCAGAAGAGCATTACATGATACGAAATGAACGCATGCACAGGCCACTTGTGCATCAATCAATTATAAGCATTTGCGACTGCTCAGGCCAAATATGCATCTTGGCTTGTCCATTTCAGGGAGACGAAAAACAATTACTGAGAGATGATTAAGCTTCACTGCATCGCGAAAGCACTGCGGTAAAGCCAGCGGGAGCACAAAAGAATTACATCATACGAAATGAACGCATGCCCACGCCACTTGTGCATCAAAAAAATATAAGTATTTGCGACTCCTCAGGCCATTATGCATCTTGGGACGTCCATTTCAGGCAGACAAAAAGACACATACCAAAAGATGATTAAGCTTCACTGCATCGCAAAAGCACTGCGGTAAAGCCAGCGTGAGCAGAAAAGCATTACATGATACGAAATGAACGTATGCACATGCCAGTTGTGCATCAAACAAATATAAGCATTTGCGACTTCTCAGGCCACATTTGCATCTTGGCATGTCCGTTTCAGGCAAACAAAAGGATAAATACTTAAATATGATCAAGCTTCACTGCATCGCAAAAGTACTGCGGTTAAGCCAGCGTGAGCTAAGAGCATTACATGATACGAAATGAACGCATGCACAGGCCACTTGTGCATCAAACAAATATAAGCATTTGCGACAGCTCAGGCCAAAAATTCATCTTGGCACGTCCGTTTCAGAGAGACAAAAAGACAATTACCAAAAGACGATTAAGCTTCACTGCATCACGAAAGCACTGTGGTAAAGCCAACATGAGCAGAAGAGCATGAGCAGAAGAACATGATACGAAATGAACGCAAGCACAGGCCACTTGTGCATCAAAAAATATAGGCATTTGCGACTGCTCAGGCCAAATATGCATCTTAGCACGTCCGTTTCAGGGAGACAATAAGACAATTACCGAAAGATGCCTAAGCTTCACTGCATCGCGAAATTCACTGCTGTAAAGCCAGCGCGAGCAGAAAAGCATTACATAATACGAAATGAACGCAAGAACAGGCCACTTGTGCATCAAACAAATATAAGCATTTGCGACTGCACAGGCCAAATATGCATCTTGGCACGTCCGTTTCTGGCAAACAAAAGGACAAATACTTAAATATGATCAAGCTTCACTGCATTGCAAAAACACTACGGTAAAGCCAGCGTGAGCAGAAGAGCATTACAAGATACGAAATGAACGCATGCACAGGCCACTTGTGCATCAAAGAAATATAAGCGTTTGCGACTGCTCGGGCCCAATATGCATCTTGGCAAGTCTGTTTCATGCAGACAAAAAGACAATTACCAAAACAAGATTAGGCTTCACTGCATCGCGAAAGCACTGCGGTAAAGCCACCGTGAGCAGAAAAGCATTACATGATACGAAATTAACGCATGCACAGGCCACTTTTGTATCAAACAAATATAAGCATTTGCGACTGCACAGGCCAAATATGCATCTTGGCACGTCCGTTTCAGGCAAACAAAAGGACAAATATTTAAATATGATCAAGCTTCACTGCATCACAAAAGCACTGCGGTAAAGCCAGCTTGAGCACAAGAGCATTACATTACACGAAATGAACGCAAGCCCACGCCACTTGTGCATCAAAAAATATAAGTATTAGCGACTGCTCAGGCCAATATGCATCTTGGCACGTCCATTTCAGGGAGACAAAAAGACACATACCAAAAGATGATTAAGCTTCACTGCATCGCAAAAGCACTGCGCTAAAGCCAGCGTGAGCAGAAGAGCATTACATGATACGAAACGAACGCATGCACAGGCCACTTGTGCATCAAACAAAAATATATAAACTGCTCAGGCCAAATATGCATCTTGGCACGTCCGTTTCAGAGAGACAAAAAGACAATCACCGAAAGACGACTAAGCTTCACTGCATTGCGAAATTCACAGCGGTAAAGCCAGCGTGAGCGGATAAGTATTACATGATACGAAATGAACGCAAGAACAGGCCACTTGTGCATCAAACAAATATAAGCATTTGCGACTGCACAGGCCAAATATGCATCTTGGCACGTCCCTTTCTGGCAAACAAAAGGACAAATACTTATATATGATCAAGCTTCACTGCATTGCAAAAGCACTGCGGTAAAGCCAGCGTGAGCAGAAGAGCATTACAACATACGAAATGAATGCATGCACAGGCCACTTGTGCATCAAACAAATATAAGTATTTGCGACTGCTCAGGCCAAATATGCATCTTGGCATGTCCGTCTCAGACAAACGAAAAGACAAATACTAAAATATGATCAAGCTTCACTGCATCAAAAAAGCACTGCGGTAAAGCCAGCGTGAGCAGAAGAGCATCAGATGATACGAAATGAACGCAAGCCCAGGCCACTTGCGCATCAAACAAAGATAGGCATTTGCGGCTGCTCAAGCCAAATATGCATCTTGGCACGTTCATTTCAGGCAAACAAAAGGACAAATACCTAAAGTTGATCAAGCTTCACTGCATCGCAAAAGCACTGCGGTAATGCCAGCGTGAGCAGAAGAGCATTACATGATACGAAATGAACGCATGCACAGGCCACTTGTGCATCAATCAAATATAAGCATTTGCGACTGCTCAGGCCAAATATGCATCTTGACATGTCCGTTTCAAGGAGACAAAAAAAACAATTACCAAGAAATGATTAGGCTTCACTGCATTGAAAGAGCACTGCGGTAAAGCCAGCATGAGCAGAAGAGCACTACATGGTACAAAATGAACGCATGCCCAGGCCACTTGTGCATCAAACAAATATAAGCATTTGCGACTGCACAGGCCAAATATGCATCTTGGCACGTCCGCTTCAGGCAAACAAAAGGACAAATACTTAAATATGATCAAGCTTTACTGCATCACAAAAGCACTCCGGTAAAACCAGCTTGAGCAAATAGCATTACATGATACGAAATGAACGCATGCACAGGCCACTTGTGCATCAAACAAATATAAGCATTTGCGACTGCTCAGGCCAAATATGCATCTTGGCCCGTCCGTTTCATGGAGACAAAAAGACAATTACCAAAAAATGATTAAGCTTCACTGCATCGCGAAAGCACTGCGGTAAAGCCACCGTGAGCAGAAAAGCATTACATGATACGAAATTAACGCATGCACAGGCCACTTTTGCATCAAACAAATATAAGCATTCGTGACTGCTCAGGCCAAATATGCATCTTGGCACTTCCGTTTCAGGCAAACAAAAGGACAAATACTAAAATATCATCAAGCTTCACTGCATCGAAACAGCATTGCGGTAAAGCCAGCATGAGCAGAAGAGCACTACAAGATACGAAATGAACGCATGCACAGGCCACTTGTGCATCAAACAAATATAAGTATTTGCGACTGCTCAGGCCAAATATGCATCTTGGTACGTCCGTTTTAGGGAGACAAAAAGACAATTACCAAAAAATTATTAAGCTTCACTGGATCAAAAAAGCACTGTGGTAAAGCCAGCGTGAGCAAAAGAGCATTACATGATACTAATTGAACGCATCCACAGGCAACTTGTGCATGAATCAAATATAAGCATTTGCGACTGCTCAGGCCAAGTAAGCATCTTGGCATGTCCGTTTCAGGGAGACAAAAAACAATTACCAAGAGATGATTAAGCTTCACTGCATCGCGAAAGCACTGCGGTAAAGCCAGCGTGAGCGGAAAAGCATTACATGATACGAAATGAACGCAAGAACAGGCCACTTGTGCATCAAACAAATATAAGCATTTGCGACTGCACAGGCCAAATATGCATTTTGGCACGTCCCTTTCTGGCAAACAAAAGGACAAATACTTATATATGATTAGGCTTCACTGCATCACAAAAGCACTGCGGTAAAGCCAGCTTGAGCAGAAGGGCATTACATGATACGAATAACGCATGCACAGGCCACTTTTGCATGAAACAATTATAAGCATTTGCGACTGCTCAGGCTAAATATGCATCTTGGCACGTCCGTTTCAGGCAAACAAAAGGACGAATACTAAAATATGATCAAGATTCACTGCATCACAAAAGCACTGGGGTAAAGCCAGCTTGAGCACAAGAGCATTACATCATACGAGATGAACTCAAGCCCACGCCACTTGTGCATCAAAAAAAAAGTGTTTGAGACTGCTCAGGCCAATATGCATCTTGGCACGTCCATTTCAGGGAGACAAAAAGACACATACCAAAAGATGATTAAGCTTCACTGCATTGCAAAAGCACTGCGCTAAAGCCAGCGTGAGCAGAAGAGCATTACATGATACAAAACGAACGCATGCACAGGCCACTTGTGCATCAAAAAATATAAGTATTAGCGACTGCTCAGGCCAATATGCATCTTGGCACGTCCATTTCAGGGAGATAAAAAGACACATACCAAAAGATGATTAAGCTTCACTGCATTGCAAAAGCACTGCGCTAAAGCCAGCGTGAGCAGAAGAGCATTACATGATACGAAACGAACGCATGCACAGGCCACTTGTGCATCAAACAAATATAAGCATTTGCGACTGCTCAGGCCAAATATGCATCTTGGCACGTCCGTTTCAGGCAAACAAAAGGACAAATACTAAATAATGATCAAGCTTCACTGCATCGCGAAAGCACTGCGGTAATGCCAGCGTGAGCAGAAGGGCAGTACATGATACGAATAACGCATGCACAGGCCACTTGTGCATGAAACAATTATAAGCATTTGCGACTGCTCAGGCTAAATATGCATCTTGGCACGTCCGTTTCAGGCAAACAAAAGGACAAATACTAAAATATGATCAAGCTTCACTGCATCGCGAAAGCACTGCGGTAAAGCCAGCGTGAACAGAAGAGCATTACATGATACGAAATGAACGAATGCACAAGCCACTTGTGCATCAAACAAATATAAGCATTTGCGACAGCTCAGGCCAAATATGCATCTTGGCACGTCCGTTTCAGAGAGACAAAAAGACAATTACCAAAAGACGATTAAGCTTCACTGCATCACGAAAGCACTGTGGTAAAGCCAACATGAGCAGAAGAGCAATACATGATACGAAATGAACGCAAGCACAGGCCACTTGTGCATAAAAAAAATATAGGCATTTGCGACTGCTCAGGCCAAATATGCATCTTAGCACATCCGTTTCAGGGAGACAATAAGACAATTACGGAAAGATGCCTAAGCTTCACTGCATCGCGAAATTCACTGCGGTAAAGCCAGCGTGAGCAGAAAAGCATTACATGATACTAAATGAACGCAAGAACAGGCCACTTGTGCATCAAACAAATATAAGCATTTGCGACTGCACAGGCCAAATATGCATCTTGGCACGTCCGTTTCTGGAAAACAAAAGGACAAATACTTAAATATGATCAAGCTTCACTGCATTGCAAAAACACTACGGTAAAGCCAGCGTGAGCAGAAGAGCATTACAAGATACGAATTGAACGCATGCACAGGCCACTTGTGCATCAAACAAATATAAGTATTTGCGACTGCTCAGGCCAAATATGCATTTTCGCACGTCCGTTTTAGGGAGACAAAAAGACAATTACCAAAAAATTATTAAGCTTCACAGGATCGAAAAACCACTGCGGTAAAGCCAGCGTGAACAGAAGAGCATTACATGATACGAAATGAACGCATGCACAAGCCACTTGTGCATCAAAAAAATATAAGCGTTTGCGACTGCTCGGGCCCAATATGCATCTTGGCATGTCTGTTTCATGGAGACAAAGAGACAATTACCAAAACATGAATAGGCTTCACTGCATCGCGAAAGCACCGCGGTAAAGCCACCGTGAGCTGAAAAGCATTACATGATACGAAATTAACGCATGCACAGGCCACTTTTGCATCAAACAAATATAAGCATTTGCGACTGCACAGGCCAAATATGCATCTTGGCACGTCTGTTTCGGGCAAACAAAAGGACAAATACTTAAATATGATTAAGCTTCACTGCATCACAAAAGCACTGCGGTAAAGCCAGCTTGAGCACAAGAGCATTACATCATACGAAATGAACGAATGCACAAGCCACTTGTGCATCAAAAAAATATAAGTATTAGCGACTGCTCAGGCCAATATGCATCTTGGCACATCCATTTTAGGGAGATAAAAAGACACATACCAAAAGATGATTAAGCTTCACTGCATCGCAAAATCACTGCGCTAAAGCCAGCGTGAGCAGAAGAGCATTACATGGTACGAAACGAACACATGCACAGGCCACTTGTGCATCAAACAAATATAAGCATTTGCGACTGCTCAGGCCAAATATGCATCTTGGCACCTCCGTTTCAGAGAGACAAAAAGACAATTACCGAAAGATGACTAAGCTTCACTGCATTGCGAAATTCACAGCGGTAAAGCCAGCTTGAGCACAAGAGCATTACATCATACGAAATGAACGAATGCACAAGCCACTTGTGCATCAAAAAAATATAAGTATTAGCGACTGCTCAGGCCAATATGCATCTTGGCACATCCATTTTAGGGAGATAAAAAGACACATACCAAAAGATGATTAAGCTTCACTGCATCGCAAAATCACTGCGCTAAAGCCAGCGTGAGCAGAAAAGCATTACATGATACTAAATGAACGCAAGAACAGGCCACTTGTGCATCAAACAAATATAAGCATTTGCGACTGCACAGGCCAAATATGCATCTTGGCACGTCCATTTCAGGCAAACAAAAGGACAAATACTTAAATTTGATCAAGCTTCACTGCATCGCAAAAGCACTGCGATAATGCCAGCGTGAGCAGAAGAGCATTACATGATACGAAATGAACGCATGCACAGGCCACTTGTGCATCAAACAAATATAAGCATTTGCGACTGCTCAGGCCAAATATGCATCTTGGTACGTCCGTTTCATGGAGACAAAAAGATAATTACCAGAAGATGATTAAGCTTCAGTGCATCGCGAAAGCACTGCGGTAAAGCCACCGTGAGCAGAAAAGCATTACATGATACCAAATTAACGCATGCACAGGCCACTTTTGCATCAAACAAATATAAGCATTCGCGACTGCTCAGGCCAAATATGCATCTTGGCACGTCCGTTTCAGGCAAACAAAAGGACAAATACTAAAATATCATCAAGCTTCACTGCATCGCGAAAGCACTGCGGTAAAGCCAGCGTGAGCAGAAGAGCATTACATGATACGAAATGAACGCATACACAGGCCACTAGTGCATCAAACAAATATAAGTATTTGTGACTGCTCAGGCCAAGTATGCATCTTGGCACGTCCGTTTTAGGGAGACAAAAAGACAATTACCAAAAAATTATTAAGCTTCAATGGATCAAAAAAGCACTGTGGTAAAGCCAGCGTGAACAGAAGAGCATTACATGATACGAAATGAACGCATGCACAAGCCACCTGTGCATCAAAAAATATAGGCATTTGCGACTGCTCAGGCCAAATATGCATCTTAGCACGTCCGTTTCAGGGAGACAATAAGACAATTACCGAAAGATGATTAAGCTTCACTGCATCGCGAAATTCACTGCGGTAAAGCCAGCGTGAGCAGAAAAGCATTACATAATACGAAATGAACGCAAGAACAGGCCACTTGTGCATCAAACAAACATAAGCATTTGCGACTGCACAGGCCAAATATGCATCTTGGCACGTCCGTTTCTGGCAAACAAAAGGACAAATACTTAAATATGATCAAGCTTCACTGCATCACAAAAGCACTGCGGTAAAGCCAGCTTGAGCACAAGAGCATTACATTACACGAAATGAACGCAAGCCCACGCCACTTGTGCATCAAAAAATATAAGTATTAGCGACTGCTCAGGCCAATATGCATCTTGGCACGTCCATTTCAGGGAGACAAAAAGACACATACCAAAAGATGATTAGGCTTCACTGCATCGCAAAAGCACTGCGCTAAAACCAGCGTGAGCAGAAGAGCATTACATGATACGAAACGAACGCATGCACAGGCCACTTGTGCATCAAACAAATATAAGCATTTGCGACTGCTCAGGCCAAATATGCATCTTGGCACGTCCGTTTCAGAGAGACAAAAAGACAACCACCGAAAGACGACTAAGCTTCACTGCATTGCGAAATTCACAGCGGTAAAGCCAGCGTGAGCGGATAAGTTTTACATGATACGAAATGAACGCAAGAACAGGCCACTTGTGCATCAAACAAATATAAGCATTTGCGACTGCACAGGCCAAATATGCATCTTGGCACGTCCCTTTCTGGCAAACAAAAGGACAAATACTTATATATGATCAAGCTTCACTGCATTGCAAAAGCACTGCGGTAAAGCCAGCGTGAGCAGAAGAGCATTACAACATACGAAATGAACGCATGCACAGGCCACTTGTGCATCAAACAAATATAAGTATTTGCGACTGCTCAGGCCAAATATGCATCTTGGCATGTCCGTCTCAGACAAACGAAAAGACAAATACTAAAATATGATCAAGCTTCACTGCATCGAAAAAGCACTGCGGTAAAGCCAGCGTGAGCAGAAGAGCATTAGATGATACGAAATGAACGCAAGCCCAGGCCACTTGCGCATCAAACAAAGATAGGCATTTGCGGCTGCTCAAGCCAAATATGCATCTTGGGACGTCCATTTCAGGCAAACAAAAGGACAAATACTTAAATTTGATCAAGCTTCACTGCATCGCAGAAGCACTGCGGTAATGCCAGCGTGAGCAGAAGAGCATTCATGATACGAAATGAACGCATGCACAGGCCACTTGTGCATCAATCAAATATAAGCATTTGCGACTGCTCAGGCCAAATATGCATCTTGACATGTCCGTTTCAAGGAGACAAAAAACAATTACCAAGAAATGATTAGGCTTCACTGCATTGAAAGAGCACTGCGGTAAAGCCAGCATGAGCAGAAGAGCACTACATGGTAAAAAATGAACGCATGCCCAGGCCACTTGTGCATCAAACAAATATAAGCATTTGCGACTGCACAGGCCAAATATGCATCTTGGCACGTCCGCTTCAGGCAAACAAAAGGACAAATACTTAAATATGATCAAGCTTCACTGCATCACAAAAGCACTGCGGTAAAACCAGCTTGAGCAAATAGCATTACATGATACGAAATGAACGCATGCATAGGCCACTTGTGCATCAAACAAATATAAGCATTTGCGACTGCTCAGGCCAATTATGCATCTTGGCCCGTCCGTTTCATGGAGACAAAAAGACAATCACCGAAAGACGACTAAGCTTCACTGCATTGCGAAATTCACAGCGGTAAAGCCAGCGTGAGCGGATAAGTATTACATGATACGAAATGAACGCAAGAACAGGCCACTTGTGCATCAAACAAATATAAGCATTTGCGACTGCACAGGCCAAATATGCATCTTGGCACGTCCCTTTCTGGCAAACAAAAGGACAAATACTTATATATGATCAAGCTTCACTGCATTGCAAAAGCACTGCGGTAAAGCCAGCGTGAGCAGAAGAGCATTACAACATACGAAATGAACGCATGCACAGGCCACTTGTGCATCAAACAAATATAAGTATTTGCGACTGCTCAGGCCAAATATGCATCTTGGCATGTCCGTTTCAGACAAACGAAAAGACAAATACTAATATATGATCAAGCTTCACTGCATCGAAAAAGCACTGCGGTAAAGCCAGCGTGAGCAGAAGAGCATTACATGATACAAATTGAACGCATCCACAGGCAACTTGTGCATCAATCAAATATAAGCATTTGCGACTGCTCAAGCCAAATATGCATCTTGGCACGTCCATTTCAGGCAAACAAAAGGACAAATACTTAAATTTGATCAAGCTTCACTGCATCGCAAAAGCACTGCGGTAATGCCAGCGTGAGCAGAAGAGCATTACATGATACGAAATGAACGCATGCACTGGCCACTTGTGCATCAATCAAATATAAGCATTTCCGACTGCTCAGGCCAAATATGCATCTTGACATGTCTGTTTCAAGGAGACAAAAAACAATTACGAAGAAATGATTAGGCTTCACTGCATTGAAAGAGCACTGCGGTAAAGCCATCATGAGCAGAAGAGCACTACATGGTACAAAATGAACGCATGCCCAGGCCACTTGTGCATCAAACAAATATAAGCATTTGCGACTGCACAGGCCAAATATGCATCTTGGCACGTCCGCTTCAGGCAAACAAAAGGACAAATACTTAAATATGTCAAGCTTCACTGCATCACAAAAGCACTGCGGTAAAACCAGCTTGAGCAAATAGCATTACATGATACGAAATGAACGCATGCACAGGCCACTTGTGCATCAAACAAATATAAGCATTTGCGACTGCTCAGGCCAAATATGCATCTTGGCCCGTTCGTTTCATGGAGACAAAAAGACAATTACCAAAAAATGATTAAGCTTCACTGCATTGCGAAAGCACTGCGGTAAAGCCACCGTGAGCAGAAAAGCATTACATGATACGAAATTAACGCATGCACAGGCCACTTTTGCATCAAACAAATATAAGCATTCGTGACTGCTCAGGCCAAATATGCATCTTGGCACGTCCGTTTCAGGCAAGCAAAAGGACAAATACTAAAATATCATCAAGCTTCGCTGCATCGAAACAGCATTGCGGTAAAGCCAGCATGAGCAGAAGAGCACTACAAGATACGAAATGAACGCATGCACAGGCCACTTGTGCATCAAACAAATATAAGTATTTGCGACTGCTCAGGCCAAATATGCATCTTGGTACGTCCGTTTTAGGGAGACAAAAAGACAATTACCAAAAAATTATTAAGCTTCACTGGATCAAAAAAGCACTGTGGTAAAGCCAGCGTGAGCAGAAGAGCATTACATGATACTAATTGAACGCATCCACAGGCAACTTGTGCATCAATCAAATATAAGCATTTGCGACTGCTCAGGCCAAATAAGCATCTTGGCATGTCCGTTTCAGGGAGACAAAAAACAATTACCAAGAGATGATTAAGCTTCACTGCATCGCGAAAGCACTGCGGTAAAGCCAGCGTGAGCAGAAGAGCATTACATGATACGAAAGGAACGCATGCCCAGGCCACTTGTGCGTCAAACAATGATAAGCATTTGCGACTGCTCAGGCCAAATATGCATCTTGGCACGTCCGTTTCAGGGAGACAAAAAGACAAATACTTAAATATGATAAAGCTTAACTGCATTGCAAAAGCACTGCGGTAGAGCCAGTTGAGCAGAAGAGCATTACATGATACGAATTGAATGCAGGCCAAGGCCACTTGCGCATCAAACAAATATAGGCATTTGCGACTGCTTAAGCCAAATATGCGTCTTGGCACGTCCGTTTCAGGCAAACAAGAGGACAAATACTTAAATTTGATCAAGCGTCACTGCATCGCAAAAGCACTGAGGTAAATCCAGTGTGAGCAGAAGAGCATTACATGATACGAAATGAACGCATGCACAGGCCACTTGTGCATCAATCAATTATAAGCATTTGCGACTGCTCAGGCCAAATATGCATCTTGGCTTGTCCATTTCAGGGAGACGAAAAACAATTACTGAGAGATGATTAAGCTTCACTGCATCGCAGAAGCACTACGGTAAAGCCAGCGTGAGCACAAAAGAATTACATCATACGAAATGAACGCATGCCCACGCCACTTGTGCATCAAAAAATATAAGTATTTGCGACTCCTCAGGCCATTATGCATCTTGGGACGTCCATTTCAAGGAGACAAAAAGACACATACCAAAAGATGATTAAGCTTCACAGCATCGCAAAAGCACTGCGATAAAGCCAGCGTGAGCAGAAAAGCATTACATGATACGAAATGAACGTATGCACATGCCACTTGTGCATCAAACAAATATAAGCATTTGCGACTGCTCAGGCCACATTTGCATCTTGGCATGTCCGTTTCAGGCAAACAAAAGGATAAATACTTAAATATGATCAAGCTTCACTGCATTGCAAAAACACTGCGGTAAAGCCAGCGTGAGCAGAAGAGCATTACAAGATACGAAATGAACGCATACACAGGCCACTAGTGCATCAAACAAATATAAGTATTTGTGACTGCTCAGGCCAAGTATGCATCTTGGCACGTCCGTTTTAGGGAGACAAAAAGACAATTACCAAAACATTATTAAGCTTCAATGGATCAAAAAAGCACTGTGGTAAAGCCAGCGTGAACAGAAGAGCATTACATGATACGAAATGAACGCATGCACAAGCCACCTGTGCATCAAACAAATATAAGCATTTGCGACTGCTCGGGCCAAATACACATCTTGGCACGTCCATTTCAGGGAGACAAAAAGACACATACCAAAAGATGATTAAGCTTCACTGCATTGCAAAAGCACTGCGCTAAAGCCAGCGTGAGCAGAAGAGCATTACAAGATACGAAATGAACGCAAGAACAGGCCACTTGTGCATCAAACAAATATAAGCATTTGCGACTTCACAGGCCAAATATGCATCTTGGCACGTCCGTTTCAGGCAAACAAAAGGACAAATACTTAAATATGATCAAGCTTCACTGCATCACAAAAGCACTGCGGTAAAGCCAGCTTGAGCACAAGAGCATTACATCATACGAGATGAACTCAAGCCCACGCCACTTGTGCATCAAAAAAAAGTATTTGAGACTGCTCAGGCCAATATGCATCTTGGCACGTCCATTTCAGGGAGACAAAAAGACATATACCAAAAGATGATTAAGCTTCACTGCATTGCAAAAGCACTGCGGTAAACCTAGCGTGAGCAGAAAAGCATTACATGATACGAAATGAACGTATGCACAGGCCACTTGTGCATCAAACAAATATAAGCAGTTGCGACTGCACAGGCCAAATATGCATCTTGGCACGTCCATTTCAGGCAAACAAAAGGATAAATACTTAAATATGATCAAGCTTCACTGCATCGCAAAAGTACTGCGGTTAAGCCAGCGTGAGCTAACAGCATTACATGATACGAAATGAACGCATGCACAGGCCACTTGTGCATCAAACAAATATAAGCATTTGCGACAGCTCAGGCCAAATATGCATCTTGGCACGTCCGTTTCAGAGAGACAAAAAGACAATTACCAAAAGACGGTTAAGCTTCACTGCATCACGAAAGCACTGTGGTAAAGCCAACATGAGCAGAAGAGCATGAGCAGAAGAACATGATACGAAATGAACGCAAGCACAGGCCACTTGTGCATCAAAAAATATAGGCATTTGCGACTGCTCAGGCCAAATATGCATCTTAGCACGTCCGTTTCAGGGAGACAATAAGACAATTACCGAAAGATGATTAAGCTTCACTGCATCGCGAAATTCACTGCGGTAAAGCCAGCGTGAGCAGAAAGGCATTACATAATACGAAATGAACGCAAGAACAGGCCACTTGTGCATCAAACAAACATAAGCATTTGCGACTGCACAGGCCAAATATGCATCTTGGCACGTCCGTTTCTGGCAAACAAAAGGACAAATACTTAAATATGATCAAGCTTCACAGCATTGCAAAAACACTACGGTAAAGCCAGCATGAGCAGAAGAGCATTACAAGATACGAAATGAACGCATGCACAGGCCACTTGTGCATCAAAGAAATATAAGCGTTTGCGACTGCTCGGGCCCAATATGCATCTTGGCATGTCTGTTTCATAGAGACAAAAAGACAATTACCAAAACAAGATTAGGCTTCACTGCATCGCGAAAGCACTGCGGTAAAGCCACCGTGAGCAGAAAAGCATTACATGATACATAATTAACGCATGCACAGGCCACTTTTGCATCAAACAAATATGAGCATTTGCGACTGCACAGGCCAAATATGCATCTTGGCACGTCCGTTTCTGGCAAACAAAAGGACAAATACTTAAATATGATCAAGCTTCACTGCATCACAAAAGCACTGCGGTAAAGCCAGCTTGAGCACAAGAGCATTACAATACACGAAATAAACGCAAGCCCACGCCACTTGTGCATCAAAAAATATAAGTATTAGCGACTGCTCAGGCCAATATGCATCTTGGCACGTCCATTTCAGGGAGACAAAAAGACACATACCAAAAGATGATTAGGCTTCACTGCATCGCAAAAGCACTGCGCTAAAACCAGCGTGAGCAGAAGAGCATTACAAGATACGAAACGAACGCATGCACAGGCCACTTGTGCATCAAACAAATATAAGCATTTGCGACTGCTCAGGCCAAATATGCATCTTGGCACGTCCGTTTCAGAGAGACAAAAAGACAACCACCGAAAGACGACTAAGCTTCACTGCATTGCGAAATTCACAGCGGTAAAGCCAGCGTGAGCGGATAAGTTTTACATGATACGAAATGAACGCAAGAACAGGCCACTTGTGCATCAAACAAATATAAGCATTTGCGACTGCACAGGCCAAATATGCATCTTGGCACGTCCCTTTCTGGCAAACAAAAGGACAAATACTAAAATATGATCAAGCTTCACTGCATCGAAAAAGCACTGCGGTAAAGCCAGCGTGAGCAGAAGAGCATTAGATGATACGAAATGAACGCAAGCCCAGGCCACTTGCGCATCAAACAAAGATAGGCATTTGCGGCTGCTCAAGCCAAATATGCATCTTGGGACGTCCATTTCAGGCAAACAAAAGGACAAATACTTAAATTTGATCAAGCTTCACTGCATCGCAGAAGCACTGCGGTAATGCCAGCGTGAGCAGAAGAGCATTCATGATACGAAATGAACGCATGCACAGGCCACTTGTGCATCAATCAAATATAAGCATTTGCGACTGCTCAGGCCAAATATGCATCTTGACATGTCCGTTTCAAGGAGACAAAAAACAATTACCAAGAAATGATTAGGCTTCACTGCATTGAAAGAGCACTGCGGTAAAGCCAGCATGAGCAGAAGAGCACTACATGGTAAAAAATGAACGCATGCCCAGGCCACTTGTGCATCAAACAAATATAAGCATTTGCGACTGCACAGGCCAAATATGCATCTTGGCACGTCCGCTTCAGGCAAACAAAAGGACAAATACTTAAATATGATCAACCTTCACTGCATCACAAAAGCACTGCGTTAAAACCAGCTTGAGCAAATAGCATTACATGATACGAAATGAACGCATGCATAGGCCACTTGTGCATCAAACAAATATAAGCATTTGCGACTGCTCAGGCCAATTATGCATCTTGGCCCGTCCGTTTCATGGAGACAAAAAGACAATCACCGAAAGACGACTAAGCTTCACTGCATTGCGAAATTCACAGCGGTAAAGCCAGCGTGAGCGGATAAGTATTACATGATACGAAATGAACGCAAGAACAGGCCACTTGTGCATCAAACAAATATAAGCATTTGCGACTGCACAGGCCAAATATGCATCTTGGCACGTCCCTTTCTGGCAAACAAATGGACAAATACTTATATATGATCAAGCTTCACTGCATTGCAAAAGCACTGCGGTAAAGCCAGCGTGAGCAGAAGAGCATTACAACATACGAAATGAACGCATGCACAGGCCACTTGTGCATCCAACAAATATAAGTATTTGCGACTGCTCAGGCCAAATATGCATCTTGGCATGTCCGTCTCAGACAAACGAAAAGACAAATACTAATATATGATCAAGCTTCACTGCATCGAAAAAGCACTGCGGTAAAGCCAGCGTGAGCAGAAGAGCATTACATGATACAAATTGAACGCATCCACAGGCAACTTGTGCATCAATCAAATATAAGCATTTGCGACTGCTCAAGCCAAATATGCATCTTGGCACGTCCATTTCAGGCAAACAAAAGGACAAATACTTAAATTTGATCAAGCTTCACTGCATCGCAAAAGCACTGCGGTAATGCCAGCGTGAGCAGAAGAGCATTACATGATACGAAATGAACGCATGCACTGGCCACTTGTGCATCAATCAAATATAAGCATTTCCGACTGCTCAGGCCAAATATGCATCTTGACATGTCTGTTTCAAGGAGACAAAAAAACAATTACCAAGAAATGATTAGGCTTCACTGCATTGAAAGAGCACTGCGGTAAAGCCATCATGAGCAGAAGAGCACTACATGGTACAAAATGAACGCATGCCCAGGCCACTTGTGCATCAAACAAATATAAGCATTTGCGACTGCACAGGCCAAATATGCATCTTGGCACGTCCGCTTCAGGCAAACAAAAGGACAAATACTTAAATATGTCAAGCTTCACTGCATCACAAAAGCACTGCGGTAAAACCAGCTTGAGCAAATAGCATTACATGATACGAAATGAACGCATGCACAGGCCACTTGTGCATCAAACAAATATAAGCATTTGCGACTGCTCAGGCCAAATATGCATCTTGGCCCGTTCGTTTCATGGAGACAAAAAGACAATTACCAAAAAATGATTAAGCTTCACTGCATTGCGAAAGCACTGCGGTAAAGCCACCGTGAGCAGAAAAGCATTACATGATACGAAATTAACGCATGCACAGGCCACTTTTGCATCAAACAAATATAAGCATTCGTGACTGCTCAGGCCAAATATGCATCTTGGCACGTCCGTTTCAGGCAAGCAAAAGGACAAATACTAAAATATCATCAAGCTTCACTGCATCGAAACAGCATTGCGGTAAAGCCAGCATGAGCAGAAGAGCACTACAAGATACGAAATGAACGCATGCACAGGCCACTTGTGCATCAAACAAATATAAGTATTTGCGACTGCTCAGGCCAAATATGCATCTTGGTACGTCCGTTTTAGGGAGACAAAAAGACAATTACCAAAAAATTATTAAGCTTCACTGGATCAAAAAAGCACTGTGGTAAAGCCGGCGTGAGCAGAAGAGCATTACATGATACTAATTGAACGCATCCACAGGCAACTTGTGCATCAATCAAATATAAGCATTTGCGACTGCTCAGGCCAAATAAGCATCTTGGCATGTCCGTTTCAGGGAGACAAAAAACAATTACCAAGAGATGATTAAGCTTCACTGCATCGCGAAAGCACTGCGGTAAAGCCAGCGTGAGCAGAAGAGCATTACATGATACGAAAGGAACGCATGCCCAGGCCACTTGTGCGTCAAACAATGATAAGCATTTGCGACTGCTCAGGCCAAATATGCATCTTGGCACGTCCGTTTCAGGGAGACAAAAAGACAAATACTTAAATATGATAAAGCTTAACTGCATCGAAAAAGCACTGCGGTAGAGCCAGTTGAGCAGAAGAGCATTACATGATACGAATTGAATGCAGGCCAAGGCCACTTGCGCATCAAACAAATATAGGCATTTGCGACTGCTTAAGCCAAATATGCATCTTGGCACGTCCGTTTCAGGCAAACAAGAGGACAAATACTTAAATTTGATCAAGCGTCACTGCATCGCAAAAGCACTGAGGTAAATCCAGCGTGATCAGAAGAGCATTACATGATACGAAATGAACGCATGCACAGGCCACTTGTGCATCAATCAATTATAAGCATTTGCGACTGCTCAGGCCAAATATGCATCCTGGCTTGTCCATTTCAGGGAGACGAAAAACAATTACTGAGAGATGATTAAGCTTCACTGCATCGCAGAAGCACTACGGTAAAGCCAGCGTGAGCACAAAAGAATTACATCATACGAAATGAACGCATGCCCACGCCACTTGTGCATCAAAAAATATAAGTATTTGCGACTCCTCAGGCCATTATACATCTTGGGACGTCCATTTCAGGGAGACAAAAAGACACATACCAAAAGATGATTAAGCTTCACTGCATCGCAAAAGCACTGCGGTAAAGCCAGCGTGAGCAGAAAAGCATTACATGATACGAAATGAACGTATGCACATGCCACTTGTGCATCAAACAAATATAAGCATTTGCGACTGCTCAGGCCACATTTGCATCTTGGCATGTCCGTTTCAGGCAAACAAAAGGATAAATACTTAAATATGATCAAGCTTCACTGCATTGCAAAAACACTGCGGTAAAGCCAGCGTGAGCAGAAGAGCATTACAAGATACGAAATGAACGCATGCCCAGGCCACTTGTGCATCAAAAAATATAAGTATTAGCGACTGCTCAGGCCAATATGCATCTTGGCACGTCCATTTCAGGGAGGCAAAAAGACACATACCAAAAGATGATTAAGCTTCACTGCATCGCAAAAGCAGTGCGCTAAAGCCAGCGTGAGCAGAAGAGCATTACATGATACGAAACGAACGCATGCACAGGCCACTTGTGCATCAAACAAATATAAGCATTTGCGACTGCTCAGGCCAAATATGCATCTTGGCACGTCCGTTTCAGAGAGACAAAAAGACAATCACCGAAAGACGACTAAGCTTCACTGCATTGCGAAATTCACAGCGGTAAAGCCAGCGTGAGCGGATAAGTATTACATGATACGAAATGAACGCAAGAACAGGCCACTTGTGCATCAAACAAATATAAGCATTTGCGACTGCACAGGCCAAATATGCATCTTGGCACGTCCGTTTCTGGCAAACAAAAGGACAAATACTTATATATGATCAAGCTTCACTGCATTGCAAAAGCACTGCGGTAAATCCAGCGTGAGCAGAAGAGCATTACAACATACGAAATGAACGCATGCACAGGCCACTTGTGCATCGAACAAATATAATTATTTGCGACTGCTCAGACCAAATATGCATCTTGGCACGTTCATTTCCGGGAGACAAAACTACAATTACCAAAAGCTGATTAGGCTTCACTGCATCGCCAAAGCACTGCGGTAAAACCAGCATGAGCAGAAGAGCATTCGATGATACGAAATGAACGCATACACAGGCCACTTGTGCATCAAACAAATATAAGCATTTGCGACTGCTCAGGCCAAATATGCATCTTGGCATGTTCGTCTCAGACAAACAAAAGGACAAATACTAAAATATCATCAAGCTTCACTGCATCGAAAAAGCACTGCGGTAAAGCCACCGTGAGCAGAAAAGCATTACATGATACGAAATTAACGCATGCACAGGCCACTTTTGCAGCAAACAAATATAAGCATTCGCGACTGCTCAGGCCAAATATGCATCTTGGCACGTCCGTTTCAGGCAAACAAAAGGACAAATACTAAAATATCATCAAGCTTCACTGCATCGAAACAGCACTGCGGTAAAGCCAGCATGAGCAGAAGAGCATTACATGATACGAAATGAACGCATGCACAAGCAACTTGTGCATCAAACAAATATAAGCATTTGCAACTGCTCGAGCCAAATACGCATCTCTGCACGTCTGTTTCAGGCAAACAAAAAGACAAATACTTAAATTTATTCAAGCTTCACTGCATCGCGAAAGCACTGCGGTAAAGCCAGCGTGAGCAGAAGAGCATTACATGATACGAAATGAACACATACACAGGCCACTTGTGCATCAAACAAAAATAAGCATTTGCGACTGCACAGGCCAAATATGCATCTTGGCACGTCCGTTTCTGGCAAACAAAAGGACAAATACTTAAATATGATCAAGCTTCACTGCATTGCGAAAGCACTACGGTAAAGCCAGCGTGAGCAGAAGAGCATTACAAGATACGAAATGAACGCATGCACAGGCCACTTGTGCATCAAACTAATATAAGTATTTGCGACTGCTCAGGCCAAATATGCATCTTGGCACGTCCGTTTTAGGGAGACAAGAAGACAATTACCAAAAAATTATTAAGCTTCACTGGATCGAAAAAGCACTGTGGTAAAGCCAGCGTGAACAGAAGAGCATTACATGATACGAAATTGAAATTGCTCCAGCCACAGTTCAAATAGAGTCCGACGTTTCGAGACCGACTCGGTCCCTTCCTCAGGGGGTGACTGTCTTGGTCATGGAAGTGTCGTCGCGTCGTGTTCTCTTACCCCGGCTCCGGCTTTCTCTTTCCACCACGTTTCGGAGACCGTGAACGTACACCGAAGGCATTGTTCCCAGCGAGTGGTTCATGTTGGCAGGCGTATGCTGAATGTGCCAAGACTCGAGCAAGAGCCTCTTTCCCAAATTCCGTTCTGTTTCAATAACAGAAGTGCCGTCTAAGTCAATTTTATGGTCGTGCTTCTCGCAGTGCTCCGCCAGAGCGCTACGTTGCACTTCCATCTTCCTGACGTCGTTCTTGTGTTGGCGCATTCTTTCCGGGAAACACTTGCTCTCGCCTATGTAGCAGGCTGGACACCCAGAACACGACACTTTGTAGACAACGCCCGGGTGTAGCTCCCTCGGAGGTCGGTCTTTCGGCCGCGGTAGCAAGCGAGCGAGCGTCGAAACAGGTTTATGGATTACCGTGACCCCGGCTTTTCCTAGGACTCTCGAGAGCTGTTCACTTAGCCAGACAGATTGCTGTCAAATGTTTACGTTTAAATGATACGAAATGAACGCATGCACAAGCCACCTGTGCATCAAACGAATATAAGCATTTGCGACTGCTCGGGCCAAATACGCATCTTGGCACGTCCGTTTCAGGCAAACAAAAAGACAAATACTTAAATTTATTCAAGCTTCACTGCATCGCAAAAGCAGTGCGGTAATGCCAGCGTGAGCAGAAGGGCATTACATGATACGAATTGAACGCATGCACAATCCACTTGTGCATGAAACAATTATAAGCATTTGCGACTGCTCAGACTAAATATGCATCTTAGCACGTCCGTTTCAGGGAGACAATAAGACAATTACGGAAAGATGCCAAGCTTCACTGCATCGCGAAATTCACTGCGGTAAAGCCAGCGTGAGCAGAAAAGCATTACATGATACGAAATGAACGCAAGAACAGGCCACTTGTGCATCAAACAAATATAAGCATTTGCGACTGCACAGGCCAAATATGCATCTTGGCACGTCCGTTTCTGGCAAACAAAAGGACAAATACTTAAATATGATCAAGCTTCACTGCATTGCAAAAACACTACGGTAAAGCCAGCGTGAGCAGAAGAGCATTACAAGATACGAATTGAACGCATGCACAGGCCACTTGTGCATCAAACAAATATAAGTATTTGCGACTGCTCAGGCCAAATATGCATCTTGGCACATCCGTTTTAGGGAGACAAAAAGACAATTACCAATAAATTATTAAGCTTCACTGGATCTAAAAAGCACTGCGGTAAAGCCAGCGTGAACAGAAGAGCATCACATGATACGAAATGAACGCATGCACAAGCCACTTGTGCATCAAACAAATATAAGCGTTTGCGACTGCTCGGGCCCAATATGCATCTTGGCATGTCCGTTTCATGGAGACAAAAAGACAATTACCAAAACATGATTAGGCTTCACTGCATCGCGAAAGCAATGCGGTAAACCACCGTGAGCAGAAAAGCATTACATGATACGAAATTAACGCATGCACAGGCCACTTTTGCATCAAACAAATATAAGCATTTGCGACTGCACAGGCCAAATATGCATCTTGGCACGTCCGTTTCAGGCAAACAAAAGGACAAATACTTAAATATGATCAAGCTTCACTGCATCACAAAAGCACTGCGGTAAAGCCAGCTTGAGCACAAGAGCATTACATCATACGAGATGAACTCAAGCCCACGCCACTTGTGCATCAAAAAAAAGTATTTGAGACTGCTGTCTCAAATCGACACGCTGTCACGCCGGGTGGAAGCACTAGAGCAAAAAGCCACCATAAAAGCTAAAACCAAAGCCAGAACAGTAGTTTCTGTGGATCCTACGGCAAATCTGCCTGGGCCACCAAATTCAATGTAATCATCATGGCTTCCACAACCCAAAACACGTTAGAAATTTGGCAGTGGAATTGCGCTAGCTTCGCGACCCGTAAAACCCCACTGCTGCAGTACATTAAAGCGCAACCCAAGAAGCCTCATGTAATATTACTGCAGGAGACCCTTTGTGATACTCTCACATTATCGGGTTACCACCCCATCTCACAACGAGGGGATACCAAGAGAGGTATAGCCACGCTGATTAGCAAGAAATTTGCTCACATAGTACATGAGGTATTACCCACCCGCAGCCGCCTGGAAGCGATACTCGTCGAACTCGTACCAAACCGTTTTTTAAAACAAAGCGTTTTTATCCTTAACGTTTACAGCTCCCCGTCAGACTACAGACAGTCCTTCCACGCGCTCTTAACTAAAGCCACAACGCTCGCGCGAAACTCTCCGCTTGTTATAGCAGGCGACTTCAATGCCCCCCACCCGTCATGGGGTTACCCCCAGGCAACGGCTAAAGGCACTAACCTCACGCGAGCAATTGACGACTTGTCCCTCACACTCATCACAGATCACCGATTCCCTACGAGACTTGGAACATCGGTACAACGCGACACTACGCCGGACTTGGTATTTACCCGTAACGTCACAGGCCACACCTGGACCAATACGCAGGAAAATCTGGGCAGCGATCACTTCATCATACGAACCGAACTACCCAACGCATCAGCCCCACCCCGTACATTCACGCTGACGGACTGGGATGCCTTCCGCACCCTCCGCAAAAACAACACAAAGGAATACAACACATTCATCGAACTACTCACCTCACTTCAGGAAGACATAGCCAAAACAACGAAAACAATACAAACAGAACTCGAGGTCCCGAGAATGGACCCACACCTCGCACATTTGCTCGAGGCAAAAGCGTCAATACTCGCGCGCTGGAAAACACAACGACTAAACAGACGCTTACGAAAACGTCTATCAATACTGAACCAAGACATTGCCAAATATTGCACGGAGCTCACACGACTCCAATGGCATGAACTCTGCTCGGCGGTCGACGGCCGCATGCGAACTGGGGGTAAATGGAACCTCCTAAAATGCATGCTGGACGACTGCGAAACAAAAAACAACCAGAGTCATGCCATAGACCGGCTCCTACACTCGCACAAAAAGATGGGAGGAACAAACTCATCCTTTCTTGAAGAAATCTCCAAACGTCACCTCCCCTTAAACACAGCACAACCCACCGACTACCCAGAAATAGAATGCGAAACGATACCCGAACTCGACGAACCCTTCACGGAGTCAGAAATTCGGGAGGCATTACACAACCTCAACAGCAGATCAGCCCCCGGTCCTGACAAGGTAACCAACCGCCTGTTGCGAAATTTAGATGACCAAGCCATCACACTACTCACAAAAGACATTAATTACATGTGGGAAACTGGCCAGGTACCTGAACAATGGCGCACGGCCACGGTAATCCTTCTCTCAAAGCCAGGTAAACCACTCAACTTCGACAATCTTCGCCCGATTTCCCTAACCTCATGCATAGGAAAAGCAGCTGAACATGTCATCCTAAATCGTGTATCGCGCTACATAGAGGATCACGAACTCTTTCCGTTCAACATGGTCGGGTTCCGTCCGCACCTTTCAACACAAGACGTCATGCTATTACTAAAGAAACAGATCTTCGACTCAAAAACGAGAGATGTTCGTGGCATTCTCGCCCTAGACCTCACTAAAGCATTCGACAGCGTCTCACACCGCTTTATACTGGAATCCATTGCTAGCCTTGGTCTCGGTAAAAGATTCCAGGCGTACATTCGTTCTTTTCTGCAAAATCGAACAGCTCAGCTGCATTTATCGCAACTTACATCCGATACTTACACATTAGGTTCCAACGGGACACCACAAGGGGCAGTCATTTCTCCACTCCTTTTTAACATAGTAATGAAGGGACTATCTGACAAACTCCGCGACATCCCAAACATAAACCATGCTATATACGCAGATGACATCACCATCTGGTGCCCAGGAGGCTCATTGGCGGAGTTGGAGCAAGCCCTTCAAACTGCTCTCGATACCACAGAAGCCTACTTAAAAAACACTGGACTTCGTTTGTCGCCCACAAAATCAGAGTTGCTACTGTACCGGCAATCTCGCCAAGGCGTTCGTAACTTAACACCCTTAGGTGATCTACCCATAGCGCTACACGCCAAAGATGGGCAGCGAATACCCCGAGTGGACTCCATACGCATTCTCGGCCTCCTCGTCGAGGCCACTGGCTGTCATGCAAGAACAATTAAACATATCACAGCAAAAACAGAGAACATGCTCCGACTCATTCAGCGAGTCTCGGGTCGTAGACGAGGCCTTGGAGAGGCCAACCTTCTGCGCATATACCACGCGTTCCTAATGAGTCACATCAATTACGTCGCCTCTGCCCACAACTGGACGAAGGTAGAAAAGACGAAACTAAACACACTCATGCGCAAAAGCATTAAACAAGTCCTTGGTTTGCCTCAAAACACGAGCACTTCCCGTCTCGACCAACTAGGCATGCACAACGGCATCGATGAAGTGATCGAGGCCCAGACCACGGCCCAAGTGATCCGCCTCTCCTCCTCCAAGGCAGGCCGCCGACTTCTAAGCGAGGCCGGCATGTCCCCACACCCCTGCCTTGAACGCGCAGTAACCCTCCCCAGAGTTGTCCGAGCTACTTACATGGTAACCCCATTTCCGCGAAATGTCCACCCACAACACAACGAAGGCAGACGGCTGGCCCGCGCTCGCGCGATCCTAAACCGTACCGCCGCGAATCGCAACTCTACCGCATTCGTCGACGCAGCGCAATACGGTAACTCCTCCTCTTTCGCACTCGCGGTAGTAGATGGCGACGGAGCCCTACGCTCAGCCGCCTCGGTTAGGCTATCAACAAGCGCCATAGCCGAACAAGTTGCTATAGCTTTAGCGATGACCGACCCCTCACTCACTAATGTCTTCACAGACTCTCGCGCCGCCATTCGGGCTTACGAAACCGGCAACATCGCTCCAGAAGCAGCCCGCATTTTACAAACACGGAAATATACGGGCTCGCACTACCTCTCTTGGTTCCCTGCCCACATGGGCAAAGACGTTCACCCACAACAACCCAACCTCAACGAAATGGCTCATGATCGAGCACGAGAACTGACCCGCCGTGACGATCAATCAGCCACCGAAGAGCTGGGCCCAGACGTGCAGTTTAATGACCCACTACTCACCTTCCATGAAATTACCTCCCACTACCGACACAATAGAAGCCGATACCCTTTACCCCATTCAAAACTAGAACGCGCGCAAGAAGTAGCCTTTAGAATGTTACAAACGAGATCGTACCCATCACGGGGCCGACTCAGCCATTATAACTCAGACATAAATTCACAGTGCCCAGATTGCACAGAAGTGTACTGTTCACTCGCGCACATGCTCTGGCAATGTCCCGCGTTACCTCAGGGACCTCTCACCAGTGAGTCCGACTGGGAGGAGGCACTCAGGAGCCCCAATCTCCGAAACCAACTTAAGGCAGTCCAGAGGGCCCAAGAACTGGCGGAACGCCACCACGTTCCCGCCCCGACTCGGGCGTCGCCTACGGTAGCGGCTGCTAGGATGTCCCACGTGGGCACCCTGGTGGCTTAAACTCCTCAGGACCATATATTAAAGTTCTTGACTGACTGACTGAGACTGCTCAGGCCAATATGCATCTTGGCCCGTCCATTTCAGGGAGACAAAAAGACACATACCAAAAGATGATTAAGCTTCACTGCATTGCAAAAGCACTGCGCTAAAGCCAGCGTGAGCAGAAGAGCATTACATGATACGAAACGAACGCATGCACAGGCCACTTGTGCATCAAACAAATATAAGCATTTGCGACTGCTCAGGCCAAATATGCATCTTGGCACGTCCGTTTCAGGCAAACAAAAGGACAAATACTAAATAATGATCAAGCTTCACTGCATCGCGAAAGCACTGCGGTAATGCCAGCGTGAGCAGAAGGGAATTACATGATACGAATAACGCATGCACAGGCCACTTGTGCATGAAACAATTATAAGCATTTGCGACTGCTCAGGCTAAATATGCATCTTGGCACGTCCGTTTCAGGCAATCAAAAGGACAAATACTAAAATATGATCAAGCTTCACTGCATCGCGAAAGCACTGTGGTAAAGCCAACATGAGCAGAAGAGCAATACATGATACGAAATGAACGCAAGCACAGGCCACTTGTGCATAAAAAAATATAGGCATTTGCGACTGCTCAGGCCAAATATGCATCTTAGCACATCCGTTTCAGGGAGACAATAAGACAATTACGGAAAGATGCCTAAGCTTCACTGCATCGCGAAATTCACTGCGGTAAAGCCAGCGTGAGCAGAAAAGCATTACATGATACTAAGTGAACGCAAGAACAGGCCACTTGTGCATCAAACAAATATAAGCATTTGCGACTGCACAGGCCAAATATGCATCTTGGCACGTCCGTTTCTGGCAAACAAAAGGACAAATACTTAAATATGATCAAGCTTCACTGCATTGCAAAAACACTACGGTAAAGCCAGCATGAGCAGAAGAGCATTACAAGATACGAATTGAACGCATGCACAGGCCACTTGTGCATCAAACAAATATAAGTATTTGCGACTGCTCAGGCCAATAATGCATTTTTGCACGTCCGTTTTAGGGAGACAAAAAGACAATTACCAAAAAATTATTAAGCTTCACAGGATCGAAAAACCACTGCGGTAAAGCCAGCGTGAACAGAAGAGCATTACATGATACGAAATGAACGCATGCACAAGCCACTTGTGCATCAAAAAAATATAAGCGTTTGCGACTGCTCGGGCCCAATATGCATCTTGGCATGTCTGTTTCATGGAGACAAAGAGACAATTACCAAAAGATGAATAGGCTTCACTGCATCGCGAAAGCACTGCGGTAAAGCCACCGTGAGCTGAAAAGCATTACATGATACGAAATTAACGCATGCACAGGCCACTTTTGCATCAAACAAATATAAGCATTTGCGACTGCACAGGCCAAATATGCATCTTGGCACGTCCATTTCGGGCACACAAAAGGACAAATACTTAAATATGATTAAGCTTCACTGCATCACAAAAGCACTGCGGTAAAGCCAGCTTGAGCACAAGAGCATTACATCATACGAAATGAACGAATGCACAAGCCACTTGTGCATCAAACAAATATCAGCATTTGCGACTACACGAGCCAAATACGCATCTTGGCACGTCCGTTTCAGGCAAACAAAAAGACAAATACTTAAATTTATTCAAGTTTCACTGCATTGCAAAAACGCTACGGTAAAGCCAGCATGAGCAGAAGAGCATTACAAGATACGAATTGAACGCATGCACAGGCCACTTGTGCATCAAACAAATATAATTAATTGCGACTGCTCAGGCCAAATATGCATCTTGGCACGTTCATTTCCGGGAGACAAAACTACAATTACCAAAAGCTGATTAGGCTTCACTGCATCGCCAAAGCACTGCGGTAAAACCAGCATGAGCAGAAGAGCATTCGATGATACGAAATGAACGCATACACAGGCCACTTGTGCATCAAACAAATATAAGCATTTGCGACTGCTCAGGCCAAATATGCATCTTGGCATGTTCGTCTCAGACAAACGAAAAGACAAATACTAAAATATGATCAAGCTTCACTGCATCGAAAAAGCACTGCGGTAAAGCCAGCGTGAGCAGAAGAGCATTAGATGATACGAAATGAACGCAAGCCCAGGCCACTTGCGCATCTAACAAAGATAGGCATTTGCGGCTGCTCAAGCCAAATATGCATCTTGGCACGTCCATTTCAGGCAAACAAAAGGACAAATACTTAAATTTGATCAAGCTTCACTGCATCGCAAAAGCACTGTGGTAATGCCAGCGTGAGCAGAAGAGCATTACATGATACGAAATGAACGCATGCACAGGCCACTTGTGCATCAAACAAATATAAGCATTTGCGACTGCTCAGGCCAAATATGCATCTTGGCACGTCCGTTTCATGGAGACAAAAAGATAATTACCAAAAGATGATTAAGCTTCACTGCATCGCGAAAGCACTGCGGTAAAGCCACCGTGAGCAGAAAAGCATTACATGATACGAAATTAACGCATGCACAGGCCACTTTTGCATCAAACAAATATAAGCATTCGCGACTGCTCAGGCCAAATATGCATCTTGGCACGTCCGTTTCAGGCAAACAAAAGGACAAATACTAAAATATCATCAAGCTTCACTGCATCGAAACAGCACGGCGGTAAAGCCAGCATGAGCAGAAGAGCATTACATGATACGAAATGAACGCATGCACAAGCCACTTGTGCATCAAACAAATATCAGCATTTGCGACTGCTTTAGCCAAATACGCATCTTGGCACGTCCGTTTCAGGCAAACAAAAAGACAAATACTTAAATTTATTCAAGTTTCACTGCATCGCGAAAGCACTGCGGTAAAGCCAGCGTGAGCAGAAGAGCATTACATGATACGAAATGAACGCATACACAGGCCACTGGTGCATCAAACAAATATAAGTATTTGTGACTGCTCAGGCCAAATATGCATCTTGGCACGTCCGTTTTAGGGAGACAAAAAGACAATTACCAAAAAATTATTAAGCTTCACTGGATCGAAAAAGCACTGTGGTAAAGCCAGCGTGAACAGAAGAGCATTACATGATACGAAATGAACGCATGCACAAGCCACCTGTGCATCAAGCAAATATAAGCATTTGCGACTGCTCGGGCCAAATACGCATCTTGGCACGTCCATTTCAGGGAGACAAAAAGACACATACCAAAAGATGATTAAGCTTCACTGCATTGCAAAAGCACTGCGCTAAAGCCAGCGTGAGCAGAAGAGCATTACATGATACGAAATGAACGCAAGAACAGGCCACTTGTGCATCAAACAAATATAAGCATTTGCGACTGCACAGGACAAATATGCATCTTGGCACGTCCGTTTCAGGCAAACAAAAGGACAAATACTTAAATATGATCAAGCTTCACTGCATCACAAAAGCACTGCGGTAAAGCCAGCTTGAGCACAAGAGCATTACATCATACGAGATGAACTCAAGCCCACGCCACTTGTGCATCAAAAAAAAGTATTTGAGACTGCTCAGGCCAATATGCATCTTGGCACGTCCATTTCAGGGAGACAAAAAGACACATACCAAAAGATGATTAAGCTTCACTGCATTGCAAAAGCACTGCGGTAAACCTAGCGTGAGCAGAAAAGCATTACATGATACGAAATGAACGTATGCACAGGCCAGTTGTGCATCAAAAAAATATAAGCATTTGCGACTGCTCAGGCCACATATGCATCTTGGCATGTCCGTTTCAGGCAAACAAAAGGATAAATACTTAAATATGATCAAGCTTCACTGCATCGCAAAAGTACTGCGGTTAAGCCAGCGTGAGCTAAGAGCATTACATGATACGAAATGAACGCATGCACAGGCCACTTGTGCATCAAACAAATATAAGCATTTGCGACAGCTCAGGCCAAATATGCATCTTGGCACGTCTGTTTCAGAGAGACAAAAAGACAATTACCAAAAGACGATTAAGCTTCACTGCATCACGAAAGCACTGTGGTAAAGCCAACATGAGCAGAAGAGCATAAGCAGAACATGATACGAAATGAACGCAAGCACAGGCCACTTGTGCATCAAAAAATATAGGCATTTGCGACTGCTCAGGCCAAATATGCATCTTAGCACGTCCGTTTCTGGCAAACAAAAGGACAAATACTTAAATATGATCAAGCTTCACAGCATTGCAAAAACACTACGGTAAAGCCAGCGTGAGCAGAAGAGCATTACAAGATACGAAATGACGCATGCACAGGCCACTTGTGCATCAAAGAAATATAAGCGTTTGCGACTGCTCGGGCCCAATATGCATCTTGGCATGTCTGTTTCATGGAGACAAAAAGACAATTACCAAAACATGATTAGGATTCACTGCATCGCGAAAGCACTGAGGTAAAGCCACCGTGAGCAGAAAAGCATTACATGATACGAAATTAACGCATGAACAGGCCACTTTTGCATCAAACAAATATAAGCATTTGCGACTGCACAGGCCAAATATGCATCTTGGCACGTCCGTTTCAGGCAAACAAAAGGACAAATACCTAAATATGATCAAGCTTCACTGCATCACAAAAGCACTGCGGTAAAGCCAGCTTGAGCACAAGAGCATTACATTACACGAAATGAACGCAAGCCCACGCCACTTGTGCATCAAAAAATATAAGTATTAGCGACTGCTCAGGCCAATATGCATCTTGGCACGTCCATTTCAGGGAGACAAAAAGACACATACCAAAAGATGATTAAGCTTCACTGCATCGCAAAAGCACTGCGCTAAAGCCAGCGTGAGCAGAAGAGCATTACATGATACGAAACGAACGCATGCACAGGCCACTTGTGCATCAAACAAATATAAGCATTTGCGACTGCTCAGGCCAAATATGCATCTTGGCACGTCCGTTTCAGAGAGACAAAAAGACAATCACCGAAAGACGACTAAGCTTCACTGCATTGCGAAATTCACAGCGGTAAAGCCAGCGTGAGCGGATAAGTTTTACATGATACGAAATGAACGCAAGAACAGGCCACTTGTGCATCAAACAAATATAAGCATTTGCGACTGCACAGGCCAAATATGCATCTTGGCACGTCCCTTTCTGGCAAACAAAAGGACAAATACTTATATATGATCAAGCTTCACTGCATTGCAAAAGCACTGCGGTAAAGCCAGCGTGAGCAGGAGAGCATTACAACACACGAAATGAACGCATGCACAGGCCACTTGTGCATCAAACAAATATAAGTATTTGCGACTGCTTAGGCCAAATATGCATCTTGGCATGTCCGTCTCAGACAAACGAAAAGACAAATACTAAAATATGATCAAGCTTCACTGCATCGAAAAAGCACTGCGGTAAAGCCAGCGTCAGCAGAAGAGCATTAGATGATACGAAATGAACGCAAGCCCAGGCGACTTGCGCATCAAACAAAGATAGGCATTTGCGGCTGCTCAAGCCAAATATGCATCTTGGCACGTCCATTTCAGGCAAACAAAAGGACAAATACTTAAATTTGATCAAGCTTCACTGCATCGCAAAAGCACTGCGGTAATGCCAGCGTGAGCAGAAGAGCATTCATGATACGAAATGAACGCATGCACAGGCCACTTGTGCATCAATCAAATATAAGCATTTGCGACTGCTCAGGCCAAATATGCATCTTGACATGTCCGTTTCAAGGAGACAAAAAAACAATTACCAAGAAATGATTAGGCTTCACTGCATTGAAAGAGCACTGCGGTAAAGCCAGCATGAGCAGAAGAGCACTACATGGTACAAAATGAACGCATGCCCAGGCCACTTGTGCATCAAACAAATATAAGCATTTGCGACTGCACAGGCCAAATATGCATCTTGGCACGTCCCTTTCTGGCAAACAAAAGGACAAATACTTATATATGATCAAGCTTCACTGCATTGCAAAAGCACTGCGGTAAAGCCAGCGTGAGCAGAAGAGCATTACAACATACGAAATGAACGCATGCACAGGCCACTTGTGCATCAAACAAATATAATTATTTGCGACTGCTCAGGCCAAATATGCATCTTGGCACGTTCATTTCCGGGAGACAAAACTACAATTACCAAAAGCTGATTAGGCTTCACTGCATCGCCAAAGCACTGCGGTAAAACCAGCATGAGCAGAAGAGCATTCGATGATACGAAATGAACGCATACACAGGCCACTTGTGCATCAAACAAATATAAGCATTTGCGACAGCTCAGGCCAAATATGCATCTTGGCATGTTCGTCTCAGACAAACGAAAAGACAAATACTAAAATATGATCAAGCTTCACTGCATCGAAAAAGCACTGCGGTAAAGCCAGCGTGAGCAGAAGAGCATTAGATGATACGAAATGAACGCAAGCCCAGGCCACTTGCGCATCTAACAAGGATAGGCATTTGCGGCTGCTCAAGCCAAATATGCATTTTGGCACGTCCATTTCAGGCAAACAAAGGGCAAATACTTAAATTTGATCAAGCTTCACTGCATCGCAAAAGCACTGCGGTAATGCCAGCGTGAGCAGAAGAGCATTACATGATACGAAATGAACGCATGCACAGGCCACTTGTGCATCAAACAAATATAAGCATTTGCGACTGCTCAGGCCAAATATGCATCTTGGCACGTCCGTTTCATGGAGACAAAAAGATAATTACCAAAAGATGATTAAGCTTCACTGCATCGCGAAAGCACTGCGGTAAAGCCACCGTGAGCAGAAAAGCATTACATGATACGAAATTAACGCATGCACAGGCCACTTTTGCATCAAACAAATATAAGCATTCGCGACTGCTCAGGCCAAATATGCATCTTGGCACGTCCGTTTCAGGCAAACAAAAGGACAAATACTAAAATATCATCAAGCTTCACTGCATCGAAACAGCACGGCGGTAAAGCCAGCATGAGCAGAAGAGCATTACATGATACGAAATGAACGCATGCACAAGCCACTTGTGCATCAAACAAATATCAGCATTTGCGACTGCTCGAGCCAAATACGCATCTTGGCACGTCCGTTTCAGGCAAACAAAAAGACAAATACTTAAATTTATTCGAGTTTCACTGCATCGCGAAAGCACTGCGGTAAAGCCAGCGTGAGCAGAAGAGCATTACATGATACGAAATGAACGCATACACAGGCCACTGGTGCATCAAACAAATATAAGTATTTGTGACTGCTCAGGCCAAATATGCATCTTGGCACGTCCGTTTTAGGGAGACAAAAAGACAATTACCAAAAAATTATTAAGCTTCACTGGATCGAAAAAGCACTGTGGTAAAGCCAGCGTGAACAGAAGAGCATTACATGATACGAAATGAACGCATGCACAAGCCACCTGTGCATCAAGCAAATATAAGCATTTGCGACTGCTCGGGCCAAATACGCATCTTGGCACGTCCATTTCAGGGAGACAAAAAGACACATACCAAAAGATGATTAAGCTTCACTGCATTGCAAAAGCACTGCGCTAAAGCCAGCGTGAGCAGAAGAGCATTACATGATACGAAATGAACGCAAGAACAGGCCACTTGTGCATCAAACAAATATAAGCATTTGCGACTGCACAGGACAAATATGCATCTTGGCACGTCCGTTTCAGGCAAACAAAAGGACAAATACTTAAATATGATCAAGCTTCACTGCATCACAAAAGCACTGCGGTAAAGCCAGCTTGAGCACAAGAGCATTACATCATACGAGATGAACTCAAGCCCACGCCACTTGTGCATCAAAAAAAAGTATTTGAGACTGCTCAGGCCAATATGCATCTTGGCACGTCCATTTCAGGGAGACAAAAAGACACATACCAAAAGATGATTAAGCTTCACTGCATTGCAAAAGCACTGCGGTAAACCTAGCGTGAGCAGAAAAGCATTACATGATACGAAATGAACGTATGCACAGGCCAGTTGTGCATCAAAAAAATATAAGCATTTGCGACTGCTCAGGCCACATATGCATCTTGGCATGTCCGTTTCAGGCAAACAAAAGGATAAATACTTAAATATGATCAAGCTTCACTGCATCGCAAAAGTACTGCGGTTAAGCCAGCGTGAGCTAAGAGCATTACATGATACGAAATGAACGCATGCACAGGCCACTTGTGCATCAAACAAATATAAGCATTTGCGACAGCTCAGGCCAAATATGCATCTTGGCACGTCTGTTTCAGAGAGACAAAAAGACAATTACCAAAAGACGATTAAGCTTCACTGCATCACGAAAGCACTGTGGTAAAGCCAACATGAGCAGAAGAGCATAAGCAGAACATGATACGAAATGAACGCAAGCACAGGCCACTTGTGCATCAAAAAATATAGGCATTTGCGACTGCTCAGGCCAAATATGCATCTTAGCACGTCCGTTTCTGGCAAACAAAAGGACAAATACTTAAATATGATCAAGCTTCACAGCATTGCAAAAACACTACGGTAAAGCCAGCGTGAGCAGAAGAGCATTACAAGATACGAAATGACGCATGCACAGGCCACTTGTGCATCAAAGAAATATAAGCGTTTGCGACTGCTCGGGCCCAATATGCATCTTGGCATGTCTGTTTCATGGAGACAAAAAGACAATTACCAAAACATGATTAGGATTCACTGCATCGCGAAAGCACTGAGGTAAAGCCACCGTGAGCAGAAAAGCATTACATGATACGAAATTAACGCATGAACAGGCCACTTTTGCATCAAACAAATATAAGCATTTGCGACTGCACAGGCCAAATATGCATCTTGGCACGTCCGTTTCAGGCAAACAAAAGGACAAATACCTAAATATGATCAAGCTTCACTGCATCACAAAAGCACTGCGGTAAAGCCAGCTTGAGCACAAGAGCATTACATTACACGAAATGAACGCAAGCCCACGCCACTTGTGCATCAAAAAATATAAGTATTAGCGACTGCTCAGGCCAATATGCATCTTGGCACGTCCATTTCAGGGAGACAAAAAGACACATACCAAAAGATGATTAAGCTTCACTGCATCGCAAAAGCACTGCGCTAAAGCCAGCGTGAGCAGAAGAGCATTACATGATACGAAACGAACGCATGCACAGGCCACTTGTGCATCAAACAAATATAAGCATTTGCGACTGCTCAGGCCAAATATGCATCTTGGCACGTCCGTTTCAGAGAGACAAAAAGACAATCACCGAAAGACGACTAAGCTTCACTGCATTGCGAAATTCACAGCGGTAAAGCCAGCGTGAGCGGATAAGTTTTACATGATACGAAATGAACGCAAGAACAGGCCACTTGTGCATCAAACAAATATAAGCATTTGCGACTGCACAGGCCAAATATGCATCTTGGCACGTCCCTTTCTGGCAAACAAAAGGACAAATACTTATATATGATCAAGCTTCACTGCATTGCAAAAGCACTGCGGTAAAGCCAGCGTGAGCAGGAGAGCATTACAACACACGAAATGAACGCATGCACAGGCCACTTGTGCATCAAACAAATATAAGTATTTGCGACTGCTTAGGCCAAATATGCATCTTGGCATGTCCGTCTCAGACAAACGAAAAGACAAATACTAAAATATGATCAAGCTTCACTGCATCGAAAAAGCACTGCGGTAAAGCCAGCGTCAGCAGAAGAGCATTAGATGATACGAAATGAACGCAAGCCCAGGCGACTTGCGCATCAAACAAAGATAGGCATTTGCGGCTGCTCAAGCCAAATATGCATCTTGGCACGTCCATTTCAGGCAAACAAAAGGACAAATACTTAAATTTGATCAAGCTTCACTGCATCGCAAAAGCACTGCGGTAATGCCAGCGTGAGCAGAAGAGCATTCATGATACGAAATGAACGCATGCACAGGCCACTTGTGCATCAATCAAATATAAGCATTTGCGACTGCTCAGGCCAAATATGCATCTTGACATGTCCGTTTCAAGGAGACAAAAAAACAATTACCAAGAAATGATTAGGCTTCACTGCATTGAAAGAGCACTGCGGTAAAGCCAGCATGAGCAGAAGAGCACTACATGGTACAAAATGAACGCATGCCCAGGCCACTTGTGCATCAAACAAATATAAGCATTTGCGACTGCACAGGCCAAATATGCATCTTGGCACGTCCCTTTCTGGCAAACAAAAGGACAAATACTTATATATGATCAAGCTTCACTGCATTGCAAAAGCACTGCGGTAAAGCCAGCGTGAGCAGAAGAGCATTACAACATACGAAATGAACGCATGCACAGGCCACTTGTGCATCAAACAAATATAATTATTTGCGACTGCTCAGGCCAAATATGCATCTTGGCACGTTCATTTCCGGGAGACAAAACTACAATTACCAAAAGCTGATTAGGCTTCACTGCATCGCCAAAGCACTGCGGTAAAACCAGCATGAGCAGAAGAGCATTCGATGATACGAAATGAACGCATACACAGGCCACTTGTGCATCAAACAAATATAAGCATTTGCGACAGCTCAGGCCAAATATGCATCTTGGCATGTTCGTCTCAGACAAACGAAAAGACAAATACTAAAATATGATCAAGCTTCACTGCATCGAAAAAGCACTGCGGTAAAGCCAGCGTGAGCAGAAGAGCATTAGATGATACGAAATGAACGCAAGCCCAGGCCACTTGCGCATCTAACAAGGATAGGCATTTGCGGCTGCTCAAGCCAAATATGCATTTTGGCACGTCCATTTCAGGCAAACAAAGGGCAAATACTTAAATTTGATCAAGCTTCACTGCATCGCAAAAGCACTGCGGTAATGCCAGCGTGAGCAGAAGAGCATTACATGATACGAAATGAACGCATGCACAGGCCACTTGTGCATCAAACAAATATAAGCATTTGCGACTGCTCAGGCCAAATATGCATCTTGGCACGTCCGTTTCATGGAGACAAAAAGATAATTACCAAAAGATGATTAAGCTTCACTGCATCGCGAAAGCACTGCGGTAAAGCCACCGTGAGCAGAAAAGCATTACATGATACGAAATTAACGCATGCACAGGCCACTTTTGCATCAAACAAATATAAGCATTCGCGACTGCTCAGGCCAAATATGCATCTTGGCACGTCCGTTTCAGGCAAACAAAAGGACAAATACTAAAATATCATCAAGCTTCACTGCATCGAAACAGCACGGCGGTAAAGCCAGCATGAGCAGAAGAGCATTACATGATACGAAATGAACGCATGCACAAGCCACTTGTGCATCAAACAAATATCAGCATTTGCGACTGCTCGAGCCAAATACGCATCTTGGCACGTCCGTTTCAGGCAAACAAAAAGACAAATACTTAAATTTATTCGAGTTTCACTGCATCGCGAAAGCACTGCGGTAAAGCCAGCGTGAGCAGAAGAGCATTACATGATACGAAATGAACGCATACACAGGCCACTAGTGCATCAAACAAATATAAGTATTTGTGACTGCTCAGGCCAAATATGCATCTTGGCACGTCCGTTTTAGGGAGACAAAAAGACAATTACCAAAAAATTATTAAGCTTCAATGGATCGAAAAAGCACTGTGGTAAAGCCAGCGTGAACAGAAGAGCATTACATGATACGAAATGAACGCATGCACAAGCCACCTGTGCATCAAACAAATATAAGCATTTGCGACTGCTCGGGCCAAATACGCATCTTGGCACGTCCATTTCAGGGAGACAAAAAGACACATACCAAAAGATGATTAAGCTTCACTGCATTGCAAAAGCACTGCGCTAAAGCCAGCGTGAGCAGAAGAGCATTACATGATACGAAATGAACGCAAGAACAGGCCACTTGTGCATCAAACAATTATAAGCATTTGCGACTGCACAGGCCAAATATACATCTTGGCACGTCCGTTTCAGGCAAACAAAAGGACAAATACTTAAATATGATCAAGCTTCACTGCATCACAAAAGCACTGCGGTAAAGCCAGCTTGAGCACAAGAGCATTACATCATACGAGATGAACTCAAGCCCACGCCACTTGTGCATCAAAAAAAAGTATTTGAGACTGCTCAGGCCAATATGCATCTTGGCACGTCCATTTCAGGGAGACAAAAAGACAGATACCAAAAGATGATTAAGCTTCACTGCATTGCAAAAGCACTGCGGTAAACCTAGCGTGAGCAGAAAAGCATTACATGATACGAAATGAACGTATGCACAGGCCAGTTGTGCATCAAACAAATATAAGCATTTGCGACTGCTCAGGCCACATATGCATCTTGGCATGTCCGTTTCAGGCAAACAAAAGGATAAATACTTAAATATGATCAAGCTTCACTGCATCGCAAAAGTACTGCGGTTAAGCCAGCGTGAGCTAAGAGCATTACATGATACGAAATGAACGCATGCACAGGCCACTTGTGCATCAAACAAATATAAGCATTTGCGACAGCTCAGGCCAAATATGCATCTTGGCACGTCTGTTTCAGAGAGACAAAAAGACAATTACCAAAAGACGATTAAGCTTCACTGCATCACGAAAGCACTGTGGTAAAGCCAACATGAGCAGAAGAGCATGAGCAGAACATGATACGAAATGAACGCAAGCACAGGCCACTTGTGCATCAAAAAATATAGGCATTTGCGACTGCTCAGGCCAAATATGCATCTTAGCACGTCCGTTTCTGGCAAACAAAAGGACAAATACTTAAATATGATCAAGCTTCACAGCATTGCAAAAACACTACGGTAAAGCCAGCGTGAGCAGAAGAGCATTACAAGATACGAAATGAACGCATGCACAGGCCACTTGTGCATCAAAGAAATATAAGCGTTTGCGACTGCTCGGGCCCAATATGCATCTTGGCATGTCTGTTTCATGGAGACAAAAAGACAATTACCAAAACATGATTAGGCTTCACTGCATCGCGAAAGCACTGCGGTAAAGCCACCGTGAGCAGAAAAGCATCACATGATACGAAATTAACGCATGCACAGGCCACTTTTGCATCAAACAAATATAAGCATTTGCGACTGCACAGGCCAAATATGCATCTTGGCACGTCCGTTTCAGGCAAACAAAAGGACAAATACTTAAATATGATCAAGCTTCACTGCATCACAAAAGCACTGCGGTAAAGCCAGCTTGAGCACAAGAGCATTACATTACACGAAATGAACGCAAGCCCACGCCACTTGTGCATCAAAAAATATAAGTATTAGCGACTGCTCAGGCCAATATGCATCTTGGCACGTCCATTTCAGGGAGACAAAAAGACACATACCAAAAGATGATTAAGCTTCACTGCATCGCAAAAGCACTGCGCTAAAGCCAGCGTGAGCAGAAGAGCATTACATGATACGAAACGAACGCATGCACAGGCCACTTGTGCATCAAACAAATATAAGCATTTGCGACTGCTCAGGCCAAATATGCATCTTGGCACGTCCGTTTCAGAGAGACAAAAAGACAATCACCGAAAGACGACTAAGCTTCACTGCATTGCGAAATTCACAGCGGTAAAGCCAGCGTGAGCGGATAAGTTTTACATGATACGAAATGAACGCAAGAACAGGCCACTTGTGCATCAAACAAATATAAGCATTTGCGACTGCACAGGCCAAATATGCATCTTGGCACGTCCCTTTCTGGCAAACAAAAGGACAAATACTTATATATGATCAAGCTTCACTGCATTGCAAAAGCACTGCGGTAAAGCCAGCGTGAGCAGGAGAGCATTACAACACACGAAATGAACGCATGCACAGGCCACTTGTGCATCAAACAAATATAAGTATTTGCGACTGCTCAGGCCAAATATGCATCTTGGCATGTCCGTCTCAGACAAACGAAAAGACAAATACTAAATTATGATCAAGCTTCACTGCATCGAAAAAGCACTGCGGTAAAGCCAGCGTGAGCAGAAGAGCATTAGATGATACGAAATGAACGCAAGCCCAGGCGACTTGCGCATCAAACAAAGATAGGCATTTGCGGCTGCTCAAGCCAAATATGCATCTTGGCACGTCCATTTCAGGCAAACAAAAGGACAAATACTTAAATTTGATCAAGCTTCACTGCATCGCAAAAGCACTGCGGTAATGCCAGCGTGAGCAGAAGAGCATTCATGATACGAAATGAACGCATGCACAGGCCACTTGTGCATCAATCAAATATAAGCATTTGCGACTGCTCAGGCCAAATATGCGTCTTGACATGTCCGTTTCAAGGAGACAAAAAACAATTACCAAGAAATGATTAGGCTTCACTGCATTGAAAGAGCACTGCGGTAAAGCTAGCATGAGCAGAAGAGCACTACATGGTACAAAATGAACGCATGCCCAGGCCACTTGTGCATCAAACAAATATAAGCATTTGCGACTGCACAGGCCAAATATGCATCTTGGCCCGTCCCTTTCTGGCAAACAAAAGGACAAATACTTATATATGATCAAGCTTCACTGCATTGCAAAAGCACTGCGGTAAAGCCAGCGTGAGCAGAAGAGCATTACAACATACGAAATGAACGCATGCACAGGCCACTTGTGCATCAAACAAATATAATTATTTGCGACTGCTCAGGCCAAATATGCATCTTGGCACGTTCATTTCCGGGTGACAAAACTACAATTACCAAAAGCTGATTAGGCTTCACTGCATCGCCAAAGCACTGCAGTAAAACCAGCATGAGCAGAAGAGCATTCGATGATACGAGATGAACTCAAGCCCACGCCACTTGTGCATCAAAAAAAAGTATTTGAGACTGCTCAGGCCAATATGCATCTTGGCACGTCCATTTCAGGGAGACAAAAAGACACATACCAAAAGATGATTAAGCTTCACTGCATTGCAAAAGCCATGCGCTAAAGCCAGCGTGAGCAGAAGAGCATTACATGATACGAAACGAACGCATGCACAGGCCACTTGTGCATCAAACAAATATAAGCAATTGCGACTGCTCAGGCCAAATATGCATCTTGGCACGTCCGTTTCAGAGAGACAAAAAGACAATTACCGAAAGATGACTAAGCTTCACTGCATTGCGAAATTCACAGCGGTACAGCCAGCGTGAGCGGAAAAGCATTACATGATACGAAATGAACGCAAGAACAGGCCACTTGTGCATCAAACAAATATAAGCATTTGCGACTGCACAGGCCAAATATGCATTTTGGCACGTCCCTTTCTGGCAAACAAAAGGACAAATACTTATATATGATTAAGCTTCACTGCATCACAAAAGCACTGCGGTAAAGCCAGCTTGAGCACAAGAGCATTACATCATACGAAATGAACGCAAGCCCACGCCACTTGTGCATCAAAAAAATATAAGTATTAGCGACTGCTCAGGCCAATGTGCATCTTGGCACGTCCATTTGAGGGAGATAAAAAGACACATACCAAAAGATGATTAAGCTTCACTGCATCGCAAAAGCACTGCGCTAAAGCCAGCGTGAGCAGAAGAGCATTACATGATACGAAACGAACGCATGCACAGGCCACTTGTGCATCAAACAAATATAAGCATTTGCGACTGCTCAGGCCAAATATGCATCTTGGCACGTCCGTTTCAGGCAAACAAAAGGACAAATACTAAATAATGATCAAGCTTCACTGCATCGCGAAAGCACTGCGGTAATGCCAGCGTGAGCAGAAGGGCATTACATGATACGAATAACGCATGCACAGGCCACTTGTGCATGAAACAATTATAAGCATTTGCGACTGCTCAGGCTAAATATGCGTCTTGGCACGTCCGTTTCAGGCAAACAAAAGGACAAATACTTAAATATGATCAAGCTTCACTGCATCGCGAAAGCACTGCGGTAAAGCCAGCGTGAACAGAAGAGCATTACATGATACGAAATGAACGAATGCACAAGCCACTTGTGCATCAAACAAATATAAGCATTTGCGACAGCTCAGGCCAAATATGCATCTTGGCACGTGCGTTTCAGAGAGACAAAAAGACAATTACCAAAAGACGATTAAGCTTCACTGCATCACGAAAGCACTGTGGTAAAGCCAACATGAGCAGAAGAGCAATACATGATACGAAATGAACGCAAGCACAGGCCACTTGTGCATAAAAAAAATATAGGCATTTGCGACTGCTCAGGCCAAATATGCATCTTAGCACATCCGTCTCAGGGAGACAATAAGACAATTACGGAAAGATGCCTAAGCTTCACTGCATCGCGAAATTCACTGCGGTAAAGCCAGCGTGAGCAGAAAAGCATTACATGATACTAAATGAACGCAAGAACAGGCCACTTGTGCATCAAACAAATATAAGCATTTGCGACTGCACAGGCCAAATATGCATCTTGGCACGTCCGTTTCTGGCAAACAAAAGGACAAATACTTAAATATGATCAAGCTTCACTGCATTGCAAAAACACTACGGTAAAGCCAGCGTGAGCAGAAGAGCATTACAAGATACGAATTGAACGCATGCACAGGCCACTTGTGCATCAAACAAATATAAGTATTTGCGACTGCTCAGGCCAAATATGCATTTTCGCACGTCCGTTTTAGGGAGACAAAAAGACAATTACCAAAAAATTATTAAGCTTCACAGGATCGAAAAACCACTGCGGTAAAGCCAGCGTGAACAGAAGAGCATTACATGATACGAAATGAACGCATGCACAAGCCACTTGTGCATCACAAAAATATAAGCGTTTGCGACTGCTCGGGCCCAATATGCATCTTGGCATGTCTGTTTCATGGAGACAAAGAGACAATTACCAAAACATGAATAGGCTTCACTGCATCGCGAAAGCAATGCGGTAAAGCCACCGTGAGCTGAAAAGCATTACATGATACGAAATTAACGCATGCACAGGCCACTTTTGCATCAAACAAATATAAGCATTTGCGACTGCACAGGCCAAATATGCATCTTGGCACGTCCGTTTCGGGCAAACAAAAGAACAAATACTTAAATATGATTAAGCTTCACTGCATCACAAAAGCACTGCGGTAAAGCCAGCTTGAGCACAAGAGCACTACATCATACGAAATGAAGGAATGCACAAGCCACTTGTGCATCAAAAAATATAAGTATTAGCGACTGCTCAGGCCAATATGCATCTTGGCACATCCATTTTAGGGAGATAAAAAGACACATACCAAAAGATGATTAAGCTTCACTGCATCGCAAGATCACTGCGCTAAAGCCAGCGTGAGCAGAAGAGCATTACATGGTACGAAACGAACACATGCACAGGCCACTTGTGCATCAAACAAATATAAGCATTTGCGACTGCTCAGGCCAAATATGCATCTTGGCACCTCCGTTTCAGAGAGACAAAAAGACAATTACCGAAAGATGACTAAGCTTCACTGCATTGTGAAATTCACAGCGGTAAAGCCAGCGTGAGCGGATAAGCACAACATGATACGAAATGAACGCAAGAACAGGCCACTTGTGCATCAAACAAATATAAGCATTTGCGACTGCACAGGCCAAATATGCGTCTTGGCACGTCCCTTTCTGGCAAACAAAAGGACAAATACTTATATATGATAAAGCTTCACTGCATTGCAAAAGCACTGCGCTAAAGCCAGCGTGAGCAGAAGAGCATTACAACATACGAAATGAACGCATGCACAGGCCACTTGTGCATCAAACAAATATAATTATTTGCGACTGCTCAGGCCAAATATGCATCTTGGCATGTTCGTCTCAGACAAACGAAAAGACAAATACTAAAATATGATCAAGCTTCACTGCATCAAAAAAGCACTGCGGTAAAGCCAGCGTGAGCAGAAGAGCATTAGATGATACGAAATGAACGCAAGCCCAGGCCACTTGCGCATCTAACAAAGATAGGCATTTGCGGCTGCTCAAGCCAAATATGCATATTGGCACGTCCATTTCAGGCAAACAAAAGGACAAATACTTAAATTTGATCAAGCTTCACTGCATCGCAAAAGCACTGCGGTAATGCCAGCGTGAGCAGAAGAGCATTACACGATACGAAATGAACGCATGCACAGGCCACTTGTGCATCAAACAAATATAAGCATTTGCGACTGCTCAGGCCAAATATGCATCTTGGCACGTCCGTTTCAGAGAGACAAAAAGACAATCACCGAAAGACGACTAAGCTTCACTGCATTGCGAAATTCACAGCGGTAAAGCCAGCGTGAGCGGATAAGTTTTACATGATACGAAATGAACGCAAGAACAGGCCACTTGTGCATCAAACAAATATAAGCATTTGCGACTGCACAGGCCAAATATGCATCTTGGCACGTCCCTTTCTGGCAAACAAAAGGACAAATACTTATATATGATCAAGCTTCACTGCATTGCAAAAGCACTGCGGTAAAGCCAGCGTGAGCAGAAGAGCATTACAACATACGAAATGAACGCATGCACAGGCCACTTGTGCATCAAACAAATATAATTATTTGCGACTGCTCAGGCCAAATATGCATCTTGGCACGTTCATTTCCGGGAGACAAAACTACAATTACCAAAAGCTGATTAGGCTTCACTGCATCGCCAAAGCACTGCGGTAAAACCAGCATGAGCAGAAGAGCATTCGATGATACGAAATGAACGCATACACAGGCCACTTGTGCATCAAACAAATATAAGCATTTGCCACTGCTCAGGCCAAATATGCATCTTGGCATGTTCGTCTCAGACAAACGAAAAGACAAATACTAAAATATGATCAAGCTTCACTGCATCGAAAAAGCACTGCGGTAAAGCCACCGTGAGCAGAAAAGCATTACATGATACGAAATTAACGCATGCACAGGCCACTTTTGCATCAAACAAATATAAGCATTCGCGACTGCTCAGGCCAAATATGCATCTTGGCACGTCCGTTTCAGGCAAAGAAAAGGACAAATACTAAAATATCATCAAGCTTCACTGCATCGAAACAGCACTGCGGTAAAGCCAGCATGAGCAGAAGAGCATTACATGATACGAAATGAACGCATGCACAAGCCACTTGTGCATCAAACAAACATAAGCATTTGCGACTGCTCGAGCCAAATACGCATCTCTGCACGTCCGTTTCAGGCAAACAAAAAGACAAATACTTAAATTTATTCAAGCTTCACTGCATCGCGAAAGCACTGCGGTAAAGCCAGCGTGAGCAGAAGAGCATTACATGATATGAAATGAACGCATACACAGGCCACTTGTGCATCAAACAAATATAAGCATTTGCGACTGCACAGGCCAAATATGCATCTTGGCACGTCCGTTTCTGGCAAACAAAAGGACAAATACTTAAATATGATCAAGCTTCACTGCATTGCGAAAGCACTACGGTAAAGCCAGCGTGAGCAGAAGAGCATTACAAGATACGAAATGAACGCATGCACGGGCCACTTGTGCATCAAACTAATAAAAGTATTTGCGACTGCTCAGGCCAAATATGCATCTTGGCACGTCCGTTTTAGGGAGACAAGAAGACAATTACCAAAAAATTATTAAGCTTCACTGGATCGAAAAAGCACTGTGGTAAAGCCAGCGTGAACAGAAGAGCATTACATGATACGAAATTGAAATTGCTCCAGCCACAGTTCAAATAGAGTCCGACGTTTCGAGACCGACTCGGTCCCTTCCTCAGGGGGTGACTGTCTTGGTCATCGAAGTGTCGTCGCGTCGTGTTCTCTCACCCAGGCTCCGGCTTTCTCTTTCCACCACGTTTCAGAGACCGTGAACGTACACCGAAGGCATTGTTCCCAGCGAGTGGTTCATGTTGGCAGGCGTATGCTGAATGTGCCAAGACTCGAGCAAGAGCCTCTTTCCCAAATTCCGTTCTGTTTCAATAACAGAAGCGCCGTCTAAGTCAATTTTATGGTCGTGCTTCTCGCAGTGCTCCGCCAGAGCGCTACGTTGCACTTCCATCTTCCTGACGTCGTTCTTGTGTTGGCGCATTCTTTCCGGGAAACAATTGCTCTCGCCTATGTAGCAGGCTGGACACCCAGAACACGACACTTTGTAGACAACGCCCGGGTGTAGCTCCCTCGGAGGTCAGTCTTTCGGCCGCGGTAGCAAGCGAGCGAGCGTCGAAACAGGTTTATGGATTACCGTGACCCCGGCTTTTCCTAGGACTCTCGAGAGCTGTTCACTTAGCCAGACAGATTGCTGTCAAAATGTTTACGTTTAAACGATACGAAATGAACGCATGCACAAGCCACCTGTGCATCAAACGAATATAAGCATTTGCGACTGCTCGGGCCAAATACGCATCTTGGCACGTCCGTTTCAGGCAAACAAAAAGACAAATACTTAAATTTATTCAAGCTTCACTGCATCGCAAAAGCAGTGCGGTAATGCCAGCGTGAGCAGAAGGGCATTACATGATACGAATTGAACGCATGCACAATCCACTTGTGCATGAAACAATTATAAGCATTTGCGACTGCTCAGGCTAAATATGCATCTTAGCACGTCCGTTTCAGGGAGACAATAAGACAATTACGGAAAGATGCCAAGCTTCACTGCATCGCGAAATTCACTGCGGTAAAGCCAGCGTGAGCAGAAAAGCATTACATGATACTAAATGAACGCAAGAACAGGCCACTTGTGCATCAAACAAATATAAGCATTTGCGACTGCACAGGCCAAATATGCATCTTGGCACGTCCGTTTCTGGCAAACAAAAGGACAAATACTTAAATATGATCAAGCTTCACTGCATTGCAAAAACACTACGGTAAAGCCAGCGTGAGCAGAAGAGCATTACAAGATACGAATTGAACGCATGCACAGGCCACTTGTGCATCAAACAAATATAAGTATTTGCGACTGCTCAGGCCAAATATGCATTTTCGCACGTCCGTTTTAGGGAGACAAAAAGACAATTACCAAAAAATTATTAAGCTTCACAGGATCGAAAAACCACTGCGGTAAAGCCAGCGTGAACAGAAGAGCATTACATGATACGAAATGAACGCATGCACAAGCCACTTGTGCATCAAAAAAATATAAGCGTTTGTGACTGCTCGGGCCCAATATGCATCTTGGCATGTCTGTTTCATGGAGACAAAGAGACAATTACCAAAACATGAATAGGCTTCACTGCATCGCGAAAGCACTGCGGTAAAGCCACCGTGAGCTGAAAAGCATTACATGATACGAAATTAACGCATGCACAGGCCACTTTTGCATCAAACAAATATAAGCATTTGCGACTGCACAGGCCAAATATGCATCTTGGCACGTCTGTTTCGGGCAAACAAAAGGACAAATACTTAAATATGATTAAGCTTCACTGCATCACAAAAGCACTGCGGTAAAGCCAGCTTGAGCACAAGAGCTTTACATCATACGAAATGAACGAATGCACAAGCCACTTGTGCATCAAAAAAATATAAGTATTAGCGACTGCTCAGGCCAATATGCATCTTGGCACATCCATTTTAGGGAGATAAAAAGACACATACCAAAAGATGATTAAGCTTCACTGCATCGCAAGATCACTGCGCTAAAGCCAGCGTGAGCAGAAGAGCATTACATGGTACGAAACGAACACATGCACAGGCCACTTGTGCATCAAACAAATATAAGCATTTGCGACTGCTCATCCAAATATGCATCTTGGCACCTCCGTTTCAGAGAGACAAAAAGACAATTACCGAAAGATGACTAAGCTTCACTGCATTGTGAAATTCACAGCGGTAAAGCCAGCGTGAGCGGATAAGCACAACATGATACGATATGAACGCAAGAACAGGCCACTTGTGCATCAAACAAATATAAGCATTTGCGACTGCACAGGCCAAATATGCGTCTTGGCACGTCCCTTTCTGGCAAACAAAAGGACAAATACTTATATATGATAAAGCTTCACTGCATTGCAAAAGCACTGCGGTAAAGCCAGCGTGAGCAGAAGAGCATTACAACATACGAAATGAACGCATGCACAGGCCACTTGTGCATCAAACAAATATAATTATTTGCGACTGCTCAGGCCAAATATGCATCTTGGCACGTTCATTTCCGGGAGACAAAACTACAATTACCAAAAGCTGATTAGGCTTCACTGCATCGCCAAAGCACTGCGGTAAAACCAGCATGAGCAGAAGAGCATTCGATGATACGAAATGAACGCATACACAGGCCACTTGTGCATCAAACAAATATAAGCATTTGCGACTGCTCAGGCCAAATATGCATCTTGGCATGTTCGTCTCAGACAAACGAAAAGACAAATACTAAAATATGATCAAGCTTCACTGCATCGAAAAAGCACTGCGGTAAAGCCAGCGTGAGCAAAAGAGCATTAGATGATACGAAATGAACGCAAGCCCAGGCCACTTGCGCATCTAACAAAGATAGGCATTTGCGGCTGCTCAAGCCAAATATGCATCTTGGCACGTCCATTTCAGGCAAACAAAAGGACAAATACTTAAATTTGATCAAGCTTCACTGCATCGCAAAAGCACTGCGGTAATGCCAGCGTGAGCAGAAGAGCATTACATGATACGAAATGAACGCATGCACAGGCCACTTGTGCATCAAACAAATATAAGCATTTGCGACGGCTCAGGCCAAATATGCATCTTGGCACGTCCGTTTCATGGAGACAAAAAGATAATTAACAAAAGATGATTAAGCTTCACTGCATCGCGAAAGCACTGCGGTAAAGCCACCGTGAGCAGAAAAGCATTACATGATACGAAATTAACGCATGCACAGGCCACTTTTGCATCAAACAAATATAAGCATTCGCGACTGCTCAGGCCAAATATGCATCTTGGCACGTCCGTTTCAGGCAAACAAAAGGACAAATACTAAAATATCATCAAGCTTCACTGCATCGAAACAGCACGGCGGTAAAGCCAGCAAGAGCAGAAGAGCATTACATGATACGAAATGAACGCATGCACAAGCCACTTGCGCATCAAACAAATATCAGCATTTGCGACTGCTCGAGCCAAATACGCATCTTGGCACGTCCGTTTCAGGCAAACAAAAACACAAATACTTAAATTTATTCAAGTTTCACTGCATCGCGAAAGCACTGCGGTAAAGCCAGCGTGAGCAGAAGAGCATTACATGATACGAAATGAACGCATACACAGGCCACTAGTGCATCAAACAAATATAAGTATTTGTGACTGCTCAGGCCAAATATGCATCTTGGCACGTCCGTTTTAGGGAGACAAAAAGACAATTACAAAAAAATTATTAAGCTTCACTGGATCAAAAAAGCACTGTGGTAAAGCCAGCGTGAACAGAAGAGCATTACATGATACGAAATGAACGCATGCACAAGCCACCTGTGCATCAAACAAATATAAGCATTTGCGACTGCTCGGGCCAAATACGCATCTTGGCACGTCCATTTCAGGGAGACAAAAAGACACATACCAAAAGATGATTAAGCTTCACTGCATTGCAAAAGCACTGCGCTAAAGCCAGCGTGAGCAGAAGAGCATTACATGATACGAAATGAACGCAAGAACAGGCCACTTGTGCATCAAACAAATATAAGCATTTGCGACTGCACAGGCCAAATATGCATCTTGGCACGTCCGTTTCAGGCAAACAAAAGGACAAATACTTAAATATGATCAAGCTTCACTGCATCACAAAAGCACTGCGGTAAAGCCAGCTTGAGCACAAGAGCTTTACATCATACGAGATGAACTCAAGCCCACGCCACTTGTGCATCAAAAAAAAGTATTTGAGACTGCTCAGGCCAATATGCATCTTGGCACGTCCATTTCAGGGAGACAAAAAGACACATACCAAAAGATGATTAAGCTTCACTGCATTGCAAAAGCACTGCGGTAAACCTAGCGTCAGCAGAAAAGCATTACATGATACGAAATGAACGTATGCACAGGCCACTTGTGCATCAAACAAATATAAGCATTTGCGACTGCTCAGGCCACATATGCATCTTGGCATGTCCGTTTCAGGCAAACAAAAGGATAAATACTTAAATATGATCAAGCTTCACTGCATCGCAAAAGTACTGCGGTTAAGCCAGCGTGAGCTAAGAGCATTACATGATACGAAATGAACGCATGCACAGGCCACTTGTGCATCAAACAAATATAAGCATTTGCGACAGCTCAGGCCAAATATGCATCTTGGCACGCCCGTTTCAGAGAGACAAAAAGACAATTACCAAAAGACGATTAAGCTTCACTGCATCACGAAAGCACTGTGGTAAAGCCAACATGAGCAGAAGAGCAATACATGATACGAAATGAACGCAAGCACAGGCCACTTGTGCATAAAAAAAATATAGGCATTTGCGACTGCTCAGGCCAAATATGCATCTTAGCACATCCGTTTCAGGGAGACAATAAGACACTTACGGAAAGATGCCTAAGTTTCACTGCATTGCAAAAACACTACGGTAAAGCCAGCGTGAGCAGAAGAGCATTACAAGATACGAATTGAACGCATGCACAGGCCACTTGTGCATCAAACAAATATAAGTATTTGCGACTGCTCAGGCCAAATATGCATTTTCGCACGTCCGTTTTAGGGAGACAAAAAGACAATTACCAGAAATTATTAAGCTTCACAGGATCGAAAAACTACTGCGGCAAAGCCAGCGTGAACAGAAGAGCATTACATGATACGAAATGAACGCATGCACAAGCGACTTGTGCATCAAAAAAATATAAGCGTTTGCGACTGCTCGGGCCCAATATGCATCTTGGCATGTCTGTTTCATGGAGACAAAGAGACAATTACCAAAACATGAATAGGCTTCACTGCATCGCGAAAGCACTGCGGTAAAGCCACCGTGAGCTGAAAAGCATTACATGATACGAAATTAACGCATGCACAGGCCACTTTTGCATCAAACAAATATAAGCGTTTGCGACTGCTCGGGCCCAATATGCATCTTGGCATGTCTGTTTCATGGAGACAAAGAGACAATTACCAAAACATGAATAGGCTTCACTGCATCGCGAAAGCACTGCGGTAAAGCCACCGTGAGCTGAAAAGCATTACATGATACGAAATTAACGCATGCACAGGCCACTTTTGCATCAAACAAATATAAGCATTTGCGACTGCACAGGCCAAATATGCATCTTGGCACGTCCGTTTCGGGCAAACAAAAGGACAAATACTTAAATATGATTAAGCTTCACTGCATCACAAAAGCACTGCGGTAAAGCCAGCTTGAGCACAAGAGCATTACATCATACGAAATGAACGAATGCACAAGCCACTTGTGCATCAAAAAAATATAAGTCTTAGCGACTGCTCAGGCCAATATGCATCTTGGCACATCCATTTTAGGGAGATAAAAAGACACATACCAAAAGATGATTAAGCTTCACTGCATCGCAAGATTACTGCGCTAAAGCCAGCGTGAGCAGAAGAGCATTACATGGTACGAAACGAACACATGCACAGGCCACTTGTGCATCAAACAAATATAAGCATTTGCGACTGCTAAGGCCAAATATGCATCTTGGCACCTCCGTTTCAGAGAGACAAAAAGACAATTACCGAAAGATGACTAAGCTTCACTGCATTGTGAAATTCACAGCGGTAAAGCCAGCGTGAGCGGATAAGCACAACATGATACGAAATGAACGCAAGAACAGGCCACTTGTGCATCAAACAAATATAAGCATTTGCGACTGCACAGGCCAAATATGCGTCTTGGCACGTCCCTTTCTGGCAAACAAAAGGACAAATACTTATATATGATAAAGCTTCACTGCATTGCAAAAGCACTGCGGTAAAGCCAGCGTGAGCAGAAGAGCATTACAACATACGAAATGAACGCATGCACAGGCCACTTGTGCATCAAACAAATATAATTATTTGCGACTGCTCAGGCCAAATATACATCTTGGCACGTTCATTTCCGGGAGACAAAACTACAATTACCAAAAGCTGATTAGGCTTCACTGCATCGCCAAAGCACTGCGGTAAAAACAGCATGAGCAGAAGAGCATTACATGGTACGAAACGAACACATGCACAGGCCACTTGTGCATCAAACAAATATAAGCATTTGCGACTGCTAAGGCCAAATATGCATCTTGGCACCTCCGTTTCAGAGAGACAAAAAGACAATTACCGAAAGATGACTAAGCTTCACTGCATTGTGAAATTCACAGCGGTAAAGCCAGCGTGAGCGGATAAGCACAACATGATACGAAATGAACGCAAGAACAGGCCACTTGTGCATCAAACAAATATAAGCATTTGCGACTGCACAGGCCAAATATGCATCTTGGCACGTCCGTTTCGGGCAAACAAAAGGACAAATACTTAAATATGATTAAGCTTCACTGCATCACAAAAGCACTGCGGTAAAGCCAGCTTGAGCACAAGAGCATTACATCATACGAAATGAACGAATGCACAAGCCACTTGTGCATCAAAAAAATATAAGTCTTAGCGACTGCTCAGGCCAATATGCATCTTGGCACATCCATTTTAGGGAGATAAAAAGACACATACCAAAAGATGATTAAGCTTCACTGCATCGCAAGATTACTGCGCTAAAGCCAGCGTGAGCAGAAGAGCATTACATGGTACGAAACGAACACATGCACAGGCCACTTGTGCATCAAACAAATATAAGCATTTGCGACTGCTCAGGCCAAATATGCATCTTGGCACCTCCGTTTCAGAGAGACAAAAAGACAATTACCGAAAGATGACTAAGCTTCACTGCATTGTGAAATTCACAGCGGTAAAGCCAGCGTGAGCGGATAAGCACAACATGATACGAAATGAACGCAAGAACAGGCCACTTGTGCATCAAACAAATATAAGCATTTGCGACTGCACAGGCCAAATATGCGTCTTGGCACGTCCCTTTCTGGCAAACAAAAGGACAAATACTTATATATGATAAAGCTTCACTGCATTGCAAAAGCACTGCGGTAAAGCCAGCGTGAGCAGAAGAGCATTACAACATACGAAATGAACGCATACACAGGCCACTTGTGCATCAAACAAATATAAGCATTTGCGACTGCTCAGGCCAAATATGCATCTTGGCATGTTCGTCTCAGACAAACGAAAAGACAAATACTAAAATATGATCAAGCTTCACTGCATCGAAAAAGCACTGCGGTAAAGCCAGCGTGAGCAGAAGAGCATTAGATGATACGAAATGAACGCAAGCCCAGGCCACTTGCGCATCTAACAAAGATAGGCATTTGCGGCTGCTCAAGCCAAATATGCATCTTGGCACGTCCATTTCAGGCAAACAAAAGGACAAATACTTAAATTTGATCAAGCTTCACTGCATCGCAAAAGCACTGCGGTAATGCCAGCGTGAGCAGAAGAGCATTACATGATACGAAATGAACGCATGCACAGGCCACTTGTGCATCAAACAAATATAAGCATTTGCGACGGCTCAGGCCAAATATGCATCTTGGCACGTCCGTTTCATGGAGACAAAAAGATAATTACCAAAAGACGATTAAGCTTCACTGCATCGCGAAAGCACTGCGGTAAAGCCACCGTGAGCAGAAAAGCATTACATGATACGAAATTAACGCATGCACAGGCCACTTTTGCATCAAACAAATATAAGCATTCGCGACTGCTCAGGCCAAATATGCATCTTGGCACGTCCGTTTCAGGCAAACAAAAGGACAAATACTAAAATATCATCAAGCTTCACTGCATCGAAACAGCACGGCGGTAAAGCCAGCATGAGCAGAAGAGCATCACATGATACGAAATGAACGCATGCACAAGCCACTTGTGCATCAAACAAATATCAGCATTTGCGACTGCTCGAGCCAAATACGCATCTTGGCACGTCCGTTTCAGGCAAACAAAAAGACAAATACTTAAATTTATTCAAGTTTCACTGCATCGCGAAAGCACTGCGATAAAGCCAGCGTGAGCAGAAGAGCATTACATGATACGAAATGAACGCATACACAGGCCACTAGTGCATCGAACAAATATAAGTATTTGTGACTGCTCAGGCCAAATATGCATCTTGGCACGTCCGTTTTAGGGAGACAAAAAGACAATTACCAAAAAATTATTAAGCTTCACTGGATAGAAAAAGCACTGTGGTAAAGCCAGCGTGAACAGAAGAGCATTACATGATACGAAATGAACGCATGCACAAGCCACCTGTGCATCAAACAAATATAAGCATTTGCGACTGCTCGGGCCAAATACGCATCTTGGCACGTCCATTTCAGGGAGACAAAAAGACACATACCAAAAGATGATTAAGCTTCACTGCATTGCAAAAGCACTGCGCTAAAGCCAGCGTGAGCAGAAGAGCATTACATGATACGAAATGAACGCAAGAACAGGCCACTTGTGCATCAAACAAATATAAGCATTTGCGACTGCACAGGCCAAATATGCATCTTGGCACGTCCGTTTCAGGCAAACAAAAGGACAAATACCTAAATATGATCAAGCTTCACTGCATCACAAAAGCACTGCGGTAAAGCCAGCTTGAGCACAAGAGCATTACATCATACGAGATGAACTCAAGCCCACGCCACTTGTGCATAAAAAAAGTATTTGAGACTGCTCAGGCCAATATGCATCTTGGCACGTCCATTTCAGGGAGACAAAAAGACACATACCAAAAGATGATTAAGCTTCACTGCATTGCAAAAGCACTGCGGTAAACCTAGCGTGAGCAGAAAAGCATTACATGATACGAAATGAACGTATGCACAGGCCACTTGTGCATCAAACAAATATAAGCATTTGCGACTGCTCAGGCCACATATGCATCTTGGCATGTCCGTTTCAGGCAAACAAAAGGATAAATACTTAAATATGATCAAGCTTCACTGCATCGCAAAAGTACTGCGGTTAAGCCAGCGTGAGCTAAGAGCATTACATGATACGAAATGAACGCATGCACAGGCCACTTGTGCATCAAACAAATATAAGCATTTGCGACAGCTCAGGCCAAATATGCATCTTGGCACGCCCGTTTCAGACAGACAAAAAGACAATTACCAAAAGACGATTAAGCTTCACTGCATCACGAAAGCACTGTGGTAAAGCCAACATGAGCAGAAGAGCAATACATGATACGAAATGAACGCAAGCACAGGCCACTTGTGCATAAAAAAAATATAGGCATTTGCGACTGCTCAGGCCAAATATGCATCTTAGCACATCCGTTTCAGGGAGACAATAAGACACATACCAAAAGATGATTAAGCTTCACTGCATCGCAAAATCACTGCGCTAAAGCCAGCGTGAGCAGAAGAGCATTACATGGTACGAAACGAACACATGCACAGGCCACTTGTGCATCAAACAAATATAAGCATTTGCGACTGCTCAGGCCAAATATGCATCTTGGCACCTCCGTTTCAGAGAGACAAAAAGACAATTACCGAAAGATGACTAAGCTTCACTGCATTGCGAAATTCACAGCGGTAAAGCCAGCGTGAGCGGATAAGCACAACATGATACGAAATGAACGCAAGAACAGGCCACTTGGGCATCAAACAAATATAAGCATTTGCGACTGCACAGGCCAAATATGCGTCTTGGCACCTCCCTTTTTGGCAAACAAAAGGACAAATACTTATATATGATAAAGCTTCACTGCATTGCAAAAGCACTGCGGTAAAGCCAGCGTGAGCAGAAGAGCATTACAACATACGAAATGAACGCATGCACAGGCCACTTGTGCATCAAACAAATATAAATATTTGCGACTGCTCAGGCCAAATATGCATCTTGGCACGTTCATTTCCGGGAGACAAAACTACAATTACCAAAAGCTGATTAGGCTTCACTGCATCGCCAAAGCACTGCGGTAAAACCAGCATGAGCAGAAGAGCATTCGATGATACGAAATGAACGCGTACACAGGCCACTTGTGCATCAAACAAATATAAGCATTTGCGACTGCTCAGGCCAATTATGCATCTTGGCATGTTCGTCTCAGACAAACGAAAAGACAAATACTAAAATATGATCAAGCTTCACTGCATCGAAAAAGCACTGCGGTAAAGCCAGCGTGAGAAGAAGAGCATTAGATGATACGAAATGAACGCAAGCCCAGGCCACTTGCGCATCTAACAAAGATAGGCATTTGCGGCTGCTCAAGCCAAATATGCATCTTGGCACGTCCATTTCAGGCAAACAAAAGGACAAATACTTAAATTTGATCAAGCTTCACTGCATCGCAAAAGCACTGCGGTAATGCCAGCGTGAGCAGAAGAGCATTACATGATACGAAATGAACGCATGCACAGGCCACTTGTGCATCAAACAAATATAAGCATTTGCGACTGCTCAGGCCAAATATGCATCTTGGCACGTCCGTTTCATGGAGACAAAAAGATAATTACCAAAAGATGATTAAGCTTCACTGCATCGCGAAAGCACTGCGGTAAAGCCACCGTGAGCAGAAAAGCATTACATGATACGAAATTAACGCATGCACAGGCCACTTTTGCATCAAACAAATATAAGCATTCGCGACTGCTCAGGCCAAATATGCATCTTGGCACGTCCGTTTCAGGCAAACAAAAGGACAAATACTAAAATATCATCAAGCTTCACTGCATCGAAACAGCACGGCGGTAAAGCCAGCATGAGCAGAAGAGCATTACATGATACGAAATGAACGCATGCACAAGCCACTTGTGCATCAAACAAATATCAGCATTTGCGACTGCTCAGGCCAAATATGCATCTTGGCACGTCCGTTTCAGGCAAACAAAAGGACAAATACTAAAATATCATCAAGCTTCACTGCATCGAAACAGCACGGCGGTAAAGCCAGCATGAGCAGAAGAGCATTACATGATACGAAATGAACGCATGCACAAGCCACCTGTGCATCAAACAAATATAAGCATTTGCGACTGCTCGGGCCAAATACGCATCTTGGCACGTCCATTTCAGGGAGACAAAAAGACACATACCAAAAGATGATTAAGCTTCACTGCATTGCAAAAGCACTGCGCTAAAGCCAGCGTGAGCAGAAGAGCATTACATGATACGAAATGAACGCAAGAACAGGCCACTTGTGCATCAAACAAATATAAGCATTTGCGACTGCACAGGCCAAATATGCATCTTGGCACGTCCGTTTCAGGCAAACAAAAGGACAAATACTTAAATATGATCAAGCTTCACTGCATCACAAAAGCACTGCGGTAAAGCCAGCTTGAGCACAAGAGCATTACATCATACGAGATGAACTCAAGCCCACGCCACTTGTGCATCAAAAAAAAGTATTTGAGACTGCTCAGGCCAATATGCATCTTGGCACGTCCATTTCAGGGAGACAAAAAGACACATACCAAAAGATGATTAAGCTTCACTGCATTGCAAAAGCACTGCGGTAAACCTAGCGTGAGCAGAAAAGCATTACATGATACGAAATGAACGTATGCACAGGCCACTTGTGCATCAAACAAATATAAGCATTTGCGACTGCTCAGGCCACATATGCATCTTGGCATGTCCGTTTCAGGCAAACAAAAGGATAAATACTTAAATATGATCAAGCTTCACTGCATCGCAAAAGTACTGCGGTTAAGCCAGCGTGAGCTAAGAGCATTACATGATACGAAATGAACGCATGCACAGGCCACTTGTGCATCAAACAAATATAAGCATTTGCGACAGCTCAGGCCAAATATGCATCTTGGCACGTCCGTTTCAGAGAGACAAAAAGACAATTACCAAAAGACGATTAAGCTTCACTGCATCACGAAAGCACTGTGGTAAAGCCAACATGAGCAGAAGAGCATGAGCAGAAGAACATGATACGAAATGAACGCAAGCACAGGCCACTTGTGCATCAAAAAATATAAGCATTTGCGACTGCTCAGGCCAAATATGCATCTTAGCACGTCCGATTCAGGGAGACAAAAGACAATTACCGAAAGATGCCTAAGCTTCACTGCATCGCGAAATTCACTGCGGTAAAGCCAGCGTGAGCAGAAAAGCATTACATAATACGAAATGAACGCAAGAACAGGCCACTTGTGCATCAAACAAATATAAGCATTTGCGACTGCACAGGCCAAATATGCATCTTGGCACGTCCGTTTCTGGCAAACAAAAGGACAAATACTTAAATATGATCAAGCTTCACAGCATTGCAAAAACACTACGGTAAAGCCAGCGTGAGCAGAAGAGCATTACAAGATACGAAATGAACGCATGCACAGGCCACTTGTGCATCAAAGAAATATAAGCGTTTGCGACTGCACAGGACAAATATGCATCTTGGCAAGTCCGTTTCAGGCAAACAAAAGGACAAATACTTAAATATGATCAAGCTTCACTGCATCACAAAAGAACTGCGGTAAAGCCAGCTTGAGCACAAGAGCATTACATTACACGAAATGAACGCAAGCCCACGCCACTTGTGCATCAAAAAATATAAGTATTAGCGACTGCTCAGGCCAATATGCATCTTGGCACGTCCATTTCAGGCAGACAAAAAGACACATACCAAAAGATGATTAAGCTTCACTGCATCGCAAAAGCACTGCGCTAAAGCCAGCGTGAGCAGAAGAGCATTACATGATACGAAACGAACGCATGCACAGGCCACTTGTGCATCAAACAACTATAAGCATTTGGGACTGCTCAGGCCAAATATGCATCTTGGCACGTCCGTTTCAGAGAGACAAAAAGACAATCACCGAAAGACGACTAAGCTTCACTGCATTGCGAAATTCACAGCGGTAAAGCCAGCGTGAGCGGATAAGTTTTACATGATACGAAATGAACGCAAGAACAGGCCACTTGTGCATCAAACAAATATAAGCATTTGCGACTGCACAGGCCAAATATGCATCTTGGCACGTCCCTTTCTGGCAAACAAAAGGACAAATACTTATATATGATCAAGCTTCACTGCATTGCAAAAGCACTGCGGTAAAGCCAGCGTGAGCAGAAGAGCATTACAACATACGAAATGAACGCATGCACAGGCCACTTGTGCATCAAACAAATATAAGTATTTGCGACTGCTCAGGCCAAATATGCATCTTGGCATGTCCGTCTCAGACAAACGAAAAGACAAATACTAAAATATGATCAAGCTTCACTGCATAGAAAAAGCACTGCGGTAAAGCCAGCGTGAGCAGAAGAGCATTAGATGATACGAAATGAACGCAAGCCCAGGCGACTTGCGCATCAAACAAAGATAGGCATTTGCGGCTACTCAAGCCAAATATGCATCTTGGCACGTCCAGTTCAGGCAAACAAAAGGACAAATACTTAAATTTGATCAAGCTTCACTGCATCGCAAAAGCACTGCGGTAATGCCAGCGTGAGCAGAAGAGCATTCATGATACGAAATGAACGCATGCACAGGCCACTTGTGCATCAATCAAATATAAGCATTTGCGACTGCTCAGGCCAAATATGCATCTTGACATGTCCGTTTCAAGGAGACAAAAAAACAATTACCAAGAAATGATTAGGCTTCACTGCATTGAAAGAGCACTGCGGTAAAGCCAGCATGAGCAGAAGAGCACTACATGGTACAAAATGAACGCATGCCCAGGCCACTTGTGCATCAAACAAATATAAGCATTTGCGACTGCACAGGCCAAATATGCATCTTGGCACGTCCGCTTCAGGCAAACAAAAGAACAAATACTTAAATATGATCAAGCTTCACTGCATCACAAAAGCACTGCGGTAAAACCAGCTTGAGCAAATAGCATAACATGATACGAAATGAACGCATGCACAGGCCACTTGTGCATCAAACAAATATAAGCATTTGCGACTGCTCAGGCAAAATATGCATCTTGGCCCGTCCGTTTCATGGAGACAAAAAGACAATTACCAAAAAATGATTAAGCTTCACTGCATCGCGAAAGCACTGCGGTAAAGCCACCGTGAGCAGAAAAGCATTACATGATACGAAATTAACGCATGCACAGGCCACTTTTGCATCAAACAAATATAAGCATTCGTGACTGCTCAGGCCAAATATGCATCTTGGCACGTCCGTTTCAGGCAAACAAAAAGACAAATACTAAAATATCATCAAGCTTCACTGCATCGAAACAGCATTGCGGTAAAGCCAGCATGAGCAGAAGAGCACTACAAGATACGAAATGAACGCATGCACAGGCCACTTGTGCATCAAACAAATATAAGTATTTGCGACTGCTCAGGCCAAATATGCATCTTGGTACGTCCGTTTTAGGGAGACAAAAAGACAAATACCACAAAATTATTAAGCTTCACTGGATCAAAAAAGCACTGTGGTAAAGCCAGCGTGAGCAGAAGAGCATTACATGATACAAATTGAACGCATCCACAGGCAACTTGTGCATCAATCAAATTTAAGCATTTGCGACTGCTCAGGCCAAATAAGCATCTTGGCATGTCCGTTTCAGGGAGACAAAAAACAATTACCAAGAGATGATTAAGCTTCACTGCATCGCGAAAGCACTGCGCTAAAGCCAGCGTGAGCAGAAGAGCATTACATGATACGAAAGGAACGCATGCCCAGGACACTTGTGCGTCAAACAAATATAAGCATTTGCGACTGCTCAGGCCAAATATGCATCTTGGCACGTCCGTTTCAGGGAGACAAAAAGACAAATACTTAAATATGATAAAGCTTAACTGCATCGAAAAAGCACTGCGGTAGAGCCAGCTGAGCAGAAGAGCATTACATGATACGAATTGAACGCAGGCCAAGGCCACTTGCGCATCAAACAAATATAGGCCTTTGCGACTGCTTAAGCCAAATATGCATCTTGGCACGTCCGTTTCAGGCAAACAAAAGGACAAATACTTAAATTTGATCAAGCTTCACTGCATCGCAAAAGCACTGAGGTAAATCCAGCGTGAGCAGAAGAGCATTACATGATACGAAATGAACGCATGCACAGGCCACTTGTGCATCAATCAATTATAAGCATTTGCGACTGCTCAGGCCAAATATGCATCTTGGCTTGTCCATTTCAGGGAGACGAAAAACAATTACTGAGAGATGATTTAGCTTCACTGCATCGCGAAAGCACTGCGGTAAAGCCAGCGTGAGCACAAAAGAATTACATCATACGAAATGAACGCATGCCCACGCCACTTGTGCATCAAAAAATATAAGTATTTGCGACTCCTCAGGCCATTATGCATCTTGGGACGTCCACTTCAGGGAGACAAAAAGACACATACCAAAAGATGATTAAGCTTCACTTCATCGCAAAAGCACTGCAGTAAAGCCAGCGTGAGCAGAAAAGCATTACATGATACGAAATGAACGTATGCACATGCCACTTGTGCATCAAACAAATATAAGCATTTGCGACTGCTCAGGCCACGTTTGCATCTTGGCATGTCCGTTTCAGGCAAACAAAAGGATAAATACTTAAATATGATCAAGCTTCACTGCATCGCAAAAGTACTGCGGTTAAGCCAGCGTGAGCTAAGAGCATTACATGATACGAAATGAACGCATGCACAGGCCACTTGTGCATCAAACAAATATTTTTGGCCTGAGCTGTCTCAAAAGCATTTGAGACAGCTCAGGCCAAATATTCATCTTGGCACGTCCGTTTCAGAGAGACAAAAAGACAATTACCAAAAGACGATTAAGCTTCACTGCATCACGAAAGCACTGTGGTAAAGCCAACATGAGCAGAAGAGCATGAGCAGAAGAACATGATACGAAATGAACGCAAGCACAGGCCACTTGTGCATCAAAAAATATAGGCATTTGCGACTGCTCAGGCCAAATATGCATCTTAGCACGTCCGTTTCAGGGAGACAATAAGACAATTACCGAAAGATGCCTAAGCTTCACTGCATCGCGAAATTCACTGCGGTAAAGCCAGCGCGAGCAGAAAATCATTACATAATACGAAATGAACGCAAGAACAGGCCACTTGTGCATCAAACAAATATAAGCATTTGCGACTGCACAGGCCAAATATGCATCTTGGCACGTCCGTTTCTGGCAAACAGAAGGACAAATACTTAAATATGATCAAGCTCCACTGCATTGCAAAAACACTACGGTAAAGCCAGCGTGAGCAGAAGAGCATTACAAGATACGAAATGAACGCATGCACAGGCCACTTGTGCATCAAAAAATTTAAGTATTAGCGACTGCTCAGGCCAATATGCATCTTGGCACGTCCATTTCAGGGAGACAAAAAGACACATACCAAAAGATGATTAAGCTTCACTGCATCGCAAAAGCAGTGCGCTAAAGCCAGCGTGAGCAGAAAAGCATTACATGATACGAAACGAACGCATGCACAGGCCACTTGTGCATCAAACAAATATAAGCATTTGCGACTGCTCAGGCCAAATATGCATCTTGGCACGTCCGTTTCAGAGAGACAAAAAGACAATCACCGAAAGACGACCAAGCTTCACTGCATTGCGAAATTCACAGCGGTAAAGCCAGCGTGAGCGGATAAGTATTACATGATACGAAATGAACGCAACAACAGGCCACTTGTGCATCAAGCAAATATAAGCATTTGCGACTGCACAGGCCAAATATGCATCTTGGCACGTCCCTTTCTGGCAAACAAAAGGACAAATACTTATATATGATCAAGCTTCACTGCATTGCAAAAGCACTGCGGTAAAGCCAGCGTGAGCAGAAGAGCATTACAACATACGAAATGAACGCATGCACAGGGTACTTGTGCATCAAACAAATATAAGTATTTGCGACTGCTCAGGCCAAATATGCATCTTGGCATGTCCGTCTCAGACAAACGAAAAGACGAATACTAAAATATGATCAAGCTTCACTGCATCGAAAAAGCACTGCGGTAAAGCCAGAGTGAGCAGAAGAGCATTAGATGATACGAAATGAGCGCAAGCCCAGGCCACTTGCGCATCAAACAAAGATAGGTATTTGCGGCTGCTCAAGCCAAATATGCATCTTGGCACGTCCATTTCAGGCAAACAAAAGGACAAATACTTAAATTTGATCAAGCTTCACTGCATCGCAAAAGCACTGCGGTAATGCCAGCGTGAGCAGAAGAGCATTACATGATACGAAATGAACGCATGCACTGGCCACTTGTGCATCAATCAAATATAAGCATTTGCGACTGCTCAGGCCAAATATGCATCTTGACATGTCCGTTTCAAGAGGACAAAAAAACAATTACCAAGAAATGATTAGGCTTCACTGCATTGAAAGAGCACTGCGGTAAAGCCATCATGAGCAGAAGAGCACTACATGGTACAAAATGAACGCATGCCCAGGCCACTTGTGCATCAAACAAACATAAGCATTTGCGACTGCACAGGCCAAATATGCATCTTGGCACGTCCGCTTCAGGCAAACAAAAGGACAAATACTTAAATATGATCAAGCTTCACTGCATCACAAAAGCACTGCGGTAAAACCAGCTTGAGCAAATAGCATTACATGATACGAAATGAACGCATGCACAGGCCACTTGTGCATCAAACAAATATAAGCATTTGCGACTGCTCAGGCCAAATATGCATCTTGGCCCGTTCGTTTCATGGAGACAAAAAGACAATTACCAAAAAATGATTAAGCTTCACTGCATCGCGAAAGCACTGCGGTAAAGCCACCGTGAGCAGAAAAGCATTACATGATACGAAATTAACGCATGCACAGGCCACTTTTGCATCAAACAAATATAAGCATTCGTGACTGCTCAGGCCAAATATGCATCTTGGCACGTCCGTTTCAGGCAAACAAAAGGACAAATACTAAAAGATCATCAAGCTTCACTGCATCGAAACAGCATTGCGGTAAAGCCAGCATGAGCAGAAGAGCACTAGAAGATACGAAATGAAAGCATGCACAGGCCACTTGTGCATCAAACAAATATAAGTATTTGCGACTGCTCAGGCCAAATATGCATCTTGGTACGTCCGTTTTAGGGAGACAAAAAGACAATTACCAAAAAATTATTAAGCTTCACTGGATCAAAAAAGCACTGTGGTAAAGCCAGCGTGAGCAGAAGAGCATTGCATGATACTAATTGAACGCATCCACAGGCAACTTGTGCATCAATCAAAAATAAGCATTTGCGACTGCTCAGGCCAAATAAGCATCTTGGCATGTCCGTTTCAGGGAGACAAAAAACAATTACCAAGAGATGTTTAAGCTTCACTGCATCGCGAAAGCACTGCGGTAAAGCCAGCGTGAGCAGAAGAGCATTACATGATACGAAAGGAACGCATGCCCAGGCCACTTGTGCGTCAAACAATGATAAGCATTTGCGACTGCTCAGGCCAAATATGCATCTTGGCACGTCCGTTTCAGGGAGACAAAAAGACAAATACTTAAATATGATAAAGCTTAACTGCATCGAAAAAGCACTGCGGTAGAGCCAGTTGAGCAGAAGAGCATTACATGATACGAATTGAATGCAGGCCAAGGCCACTTGCGCATCAAACAAATATAGGCATTTGCGACTGCTTAAGCCAAATATGCATCTTGGCACGTCCGTTTCAGGCAAACAAAAGGACAAATACTTAAATTTGATCAAGCGTCACTGCATCGCAAAAGCACTGAGGTAAATCCAGCGTGAGCAGAAGAGCATTACATGATACGAAATGAACGCATGCACAGGCCACTTGTGCATCAATCAATTAAAAGCATTTGCGACTGCTCAGGCCAAATATGCATCTTGGCTTGTCCATTTCAGGGAGACGAAAAACAATTACTGAGAGATGATTTAGCTTCACTGCATCGCGAAAGCACTGCGGTAAAGCCAGCGTGAGCACAAAAGAATTACATCATACGAAATGAACGCATGCCCACGCCACTTGTGCATCAAAAAATATAAGTATTTGCGACTCCTCAGGCCATTATGCATCTTGGGACGTCCATTTCAGGGAGACAAAAAGACACATACCAAAAGATGATTAAGCTTCACTGCATCGCAAAAGCACTGCGGTAAAGCCAGCGTGAGCAGAAAAGCATTACATGATACGAAATGAACGTATGCACATGCCACTTGTGCATCAAACAAATATAAGCATTTGCGACTGCTCAGGCCACATTTGCATCTTGGCATGACCGTTTCAGGCAAACAAAAGGATAAATACCTAAATATGATTAAGCTTCACTGCATCGCAAAAGTACTGCGGTTAAGCCAGCGTGAGCTAAGAGCATTACATGATACGAAATGAACGCATGCACAGGCCACTTGTGAATCAAATAAATATAAGCATTTGCGACAGCTCAGGCCAAATATTCATCTTGGCACGTCCGTTTCAGAGAGACAAAAAGACAATTACCAAAAGACGATTAAGCTTCACTGCATCACGAAAGCACTGTGGTAAAGCCAACATGAGCAGAAGAGCATGAGCAGAAGAACATGATACGAAATGAACTCAAGCACAGGCCACTTGTGCATCAAAAAATATAGGCATTTGCGACTGCTCAGGCCAAATATGCATCTTAGCACGTCCGTTTCAGGGAGACAATAAGACAATTACCGAAAGATGCCTAAGCTTCACTGCATCGAGAAATTCACTGCGGTAAAGCCAGCGCGAGCAGAAAAGCATTACATAATACGAAATGAACGCAAGAACAGGCCACTTGTGCATCAAACAAATATAAGCATTTGCGACTGCACAGGCCAAATATGCATCTTGGCACGTCCGTTTCTGGCAAACAAAAGGACAAATACTTAAATATGATCAAGCTTCACTGCATTGCAAAAACACTACGGTAAAGCCAGCGTGAGCAGAAGAGCATTACAAGATACGAAATGAACGCATGCACAGGCCACTTGTGCATCAAACAAATATAAGTATTTGCGACTGCTCAGGCCAAATATGCATCTTGGTACGTCCGTTTTAGGGAGACAAAAAGACAATTACCAAAAAATTATTAAGCTTCACTGGATCAAAAAAGCACTGTGGTAAAGCCAGCGTGAGCAGAAGAGCATTACATGATACAAATTGAACGCATCCACAGGCAACTTGTGCATCAATCAAATATAAGCATTTGCGACTGCTCAGGCCAAATAAGCATCTTGGCATGTCCGTTTCAGGGAGACAAAAAATAATTACCAAGAGATGATTAAGCTTCACTGCATCGCGAAAGCACTGCGGTAAAGCCAGCGTGAGCAGAAGAGCATTACATGATACGAAAGGAACGCATGCCCAGGACACTTGTGCGTCAAACAAATATAAGCATTTGCGACTGCTCAGGCCAAATATGCATCTTGGCACGTCCGTTTCAGGGAGACAAAAAGACAAATACTTAAATATAATAAAGCTTAACTGCATCGAAAAAGCACTGCGGTAGAGCCAGCTGAGCAGAAGAGCATTACATGATACGCATTGAACGCAGGCCAAGGCCACTTGCGCATCAAACAAATATAGGCCTTTGCGACTGCTTAAGCCAAATATGCATCTTGGCACGTCCGTTTCAGGCAAACAAAAGGACAAATACTTAAATTTGATCAAGCTTCACTGCATCGCAAAAGCACTGAGGTAAATCCAGCGTGAGCAGAAGAGCATTACATGATACGAAATGAACGCATGCACAGGCCACTTGTGCATCAATCAATTAAAAGCATTTGCGACTGCTCAGGCCAAATATGCATCATGGCTTGTCCATTTCAGGGAGACGAAAAACAATTACTGAGAGATGATTTAGCTTCACTGCATCGCGAAAGCACTGCGGTAAAGCCAGCGTGAGCACAAAAGAATTATATCATACGAAATGAACGCATGCCCACGCCACTTGTGCATCAAAAAAATATAAGTATTTGCGACTCCTCAGGCCATTATGCATCTTGGGACGTCCACTTCAGGGAGACAAAAAGACACATACCAAAAGATGATTAAGCTTCACTGCATCGCAAAAGCACTGCGGTAAAGCCAGCGTGAGCAGAAAAGCATTACATGATACGAAATGAACGTATGCACATGCCACTTGTGCATCAAACAAATATAAGCATTTGCGACTGCTCAGGCCACATTTGCATCTTGGCATGTCCGTTTCAGGCAAACAAAAGGATAAATACTTAAATATGATCAAGCTTCACTGCATCGCAAAAGTACTGCGGTTAAGCCAGCGTGAGCTAAGAGTGTTGTGGCTCGGGCGAGTTGGTTATCCATGAACTTAGCTTCTATTAGCGCGGCACATATGAAAAGGAAAAAGGAAAGAATACAGAGACGTCAAGACAGGTAGGCGCTAAACTTCCAACTGTTTATTACATGCCCTTGACACCCATCTTATACATGCGTAGAAACACGACTCATCTTGCACGTGGTGACATCCCAAGAAACGTCATTTCCTTATCTGTCAAAGCAATCAAAGGTGAACTCACACACAAGTTTCCCATTTTTTCTATTGCCTCGGCTTCTTTGATCTCACGTGTCAGCTGATTGCGAGACCGGCTGATAACGGTGCAGCTATACAGATCAGGGGAGCACCCACACCCCTTGCAGTGCGCCGCCAAGAACCCTCCTCTGAAAGTTTATTTCTCGCGTTGTAAGCATGTTCCCGCAGTCTATCATTAAGACACCGCTTAGTCTGTCCTATGTAATATCTTCCACACGATAACAAGAACACGTACACAACGCAACACACACAATCTACGTATCTAACCTGATGTTTCTTATCACATACTAAGCGAATAGAACTAATTGGGCAGGTCAACTTGCAAAGCTCCCCTAGTTTTTTGGGGGCTGAAAACACCACACGTACGTGAGCCCGCTGGGCTACCTTCTTCAAGTTATGAGAGACAGTGTGCATATATGGGATTACGCCTATTCTGCTACCCGAACACTCCAACACTTGTTGCCTATCTTTCTGTGAAGCTTTGAGGATACGCTCAGCTACAGAGACCTGCAGCAGAACAGGGTACCCTGCTTCGGTGAGACGCTTACTCTGAGTCACGAAACTGTGTGCCATTTTGTGATGACACGATTTTGCTAGGGCGTTTTTAAAACACAAGTTTGCGATTCCTCTCTTTATAAGCTTAGAGTGCGCCGAGACAAAAGAAAGCAGAGGCTTATTTGCCCGTGGCTCATACGACCAGCAAGTGTGATTTCCTAGAAAAAACAACCGGATATCCAAAAACCGCAGAGAGGCACCTTGGGGGAGCTCGCAAGTAATTTCAAGGGGTGCGAGACATTCCTTAATCGCTGGTAATACTTCTTCAACCTTCGCTTCTAGGTCAACTGGTGTACAGTCCATCAAAAACAGGAAATCATCGACAAAACGAAAAGATTTGCACACTGGAGTGTCGTCTAACGTTGAGGACAAGGAAGTGCTAAGGCTGGATAAAAACAGATCACTAAGAATGGGTGCTATGCACGAGCCGATGCATACACCGTTTTTTTGCAAATACAACGCGTTGTCCCATGAGATAAAAGTAGAGGAAAGGTAAAAAGATAAAAGTTCTAAAAAGTGACTCAACGATAATGAAGCTTCATTTTGAAAGCGCGTGACACCGTAATCATCTATGGCATGTTCAATAGCAGACAACAGAGCACCATGAGGTATCGAGTAATACAAGTCTTTTATGTCCACCGAGAAGGCTTGGTAACTGTCATGTGTGTGGTTATTCAGGAATTCAATTACCTGATCGGAGTTCCTAATCAAGAAAGGATCATTAACGGGTAAACAAGCAAGCTTGGCTTGAAGAAACAAAGCGACTGACTTTTGCCATGTGTCATTTTCTGAAATAATTACCCTCAACGGGACGTCTGGTTTGTGGGTCTTAGCGCTGAAGAGAACTTCAAGGTGACCTCGTCTGCTGTCAATGACACTTTTCTTTAGCTTATCAAGATTCAGCCTACTACACAGTTTCTTGGCCTGCGCCTTAACTTTTGTCGGAACGAACACCAGTTGACCTAGAAGCGAAGGTTGAAGAAGTATTACCAGCGATTAAGGAATGTCTCGCACCCCTTGAAATTACTTGCGAGCTCCCCCAAGGTGCCTCTCTGCGGTTTTTGGATATCCGGTTGTTTTTTCTAGGAAATCACACTTGCTGGTCGTATGAGCCACGGGCAAATAAGCCTCTGCTTTCTTTTGTCTCGGCGCACTCTAAGCTTATAAAGAGAGGAATCGCAAACTTGTGTTTTAAAAACGCCCTAGCAAAATCGTGTCATCACAAAATGGCACACAGTTTCGTGACTCAGAGTAAGCGTCTCACCGAAGCAGGGTACCCTGTTCTGCTGCAGGTCTCTGTAGCTGAGCGTATCCTCAAAGCTTCACAGAAAGATAGGCAACAAGTGTTGGAGTGTTCGGGTAGCAGAATAGGCGTAATCCCATATATGCACACTGTCTCTCATAACTTGAAGAAGGTAGCCCAGCGGGCTCACGTACGTGTGGTGTTTTCAGCCCCCAAAAAACTAGGGGAGCTTTGCAAGTTGACCTGCCCAATTAGTTCTATTCGCTTAGTATGTGATAAGAAACATCAGGTTAGATACGTAGATTGTGTGTGTTGCGTTGTGTACGTGTTCTTGTTATCGTGTGGAAGATATTACATAGGACAGACTAAGCGGTGTCTTAATGATAGACTGCGGGAACATGCTTACAACGCGAGAAATAAACTTTCAGCGGGAGGGTTCTTGGCGGCGCACTGCAAGGGGTGTGGGTGCTCCCCTGATCTGTATAGCTGCACCGTTATCAGCCGGTCTCGCAATCAGCTGACACGTGAGATCAAAGAAGCCGAGGCAATAGAAAAAATGGGAAACTTGTGTGTGAGTTCACCTTCGATTGCTTTGACAGATAAGGAAATGACGTTTCTTGGGATGTCACCACGTGCAAGATGAGTCGTGTTTCTACGCATGTATAAGATGGGTGTCAAGGGCATGTAATAAACAGTTGGAAGTTTAGCGCCTACCTGTCTTGACGTCTCTGTATTCTTTCCTTTTTCCTTTTCATATGTGCCGCGCTAATAGAAGCTAAGTTCGTGAGCTAAGAGCATTACATGATACGAAATGAACGCATGCACAGGCCACTTGTGCATCAAACAAATATAAGCATTTGCGACAGCTCAGGCCAAATATTCATCTTGGCACGTCCGTTTCAGAGAGACAAAAAACAATTACCAAGAGATGATTAAGCTTCACTGCATCGCGAAAGCACTGCGGTAAAGCCAGCGTGAGCAGAAGAGCATTACATGATACGAAAGGAACGCATGCCCAGGACACTTGTGCGTCAAACAAATATAAGCATTTGCGACTGCTCAGGCCAAATATGCATCTTGGCACGTCCGTTTCAGGGAGACAAAAAGACAAATACTTAAATATGATAAAGCTTAACTGCATCGAAAAAGCACTGCGGTAGAGCCAGCTGAGCAGAAGAACATTACATGATACGAATTGAACGCAGGCCAAGGCCACTTGCGCATCAAACAAATATAGGCCTTTGCGACTGCTTAAGCCAAATATGCATCTTGGCACGTCCGTTTCAGGCAAACAAAAGGACAAATACTTAAATTTGATCAAGCTTCACTGCATCGCAAAAGCACTGAAGTAAATCCAGCGTGAGCAGAAGAGCATTACACGATACGAAATGAACGCATGCACAGGCCACTTGTGCATCAATCAATTATAAGCATTTGCGACTGCTCAGGCCAAATATGCATCTTGGCTTGTCCAATTCAGGGAGACGAAAAACAATTACTGAGAGATGATTTAGCTTCACTGCATCGCGAAAGCACTGCGGTAAAGCCAGCGTGAGCACAAAAGAATTACATCATACAAAATGAACGCATGCCCACGCCACTTGTGCATCAAAAAATATAAGTATTTGCGACTCCTCAGGCCGTTATGCATCTTGGGACGTCCACTTCAGGGAGACAAAAAGACACATACCAAAAGATGATTAAGCTTCACTTCATCGCAAAAGCACTGCGGTAAAGCCAGCGTGAGCAGAAAAGCATTACATGATACGAAATGAACGTATGCACATGCCACTTGTGCATCAAACAAATATAAGCATTTGCGACTGCTCAGGCCACATTTGCATCTTGGCATGTTCGTTTCAGGCAAACAAAAGGATAAATACTTAAATATGATCAAGCTTCACTGCATCGCAAAAGTACTGCGGTTAAGCCAGCGTGAGCTAAGAGCATTACATGATACGAAATGAACGCATGCACAGGCCACTTGTGCATCAAACAAATATAAGCATTTGAGACAGCTCAGGCCAAATATTCATCTTGGCACGTCCGTTTCAGAGAGACAAAAAGACAATTACCAAAAGACGATTAAGCTTCACTGCATCACGAAAGCACTGTGGTAAAGCCAACATGAGCAGAAGAGCATGAGCAGAAGAACATGATACGAAATGAACGCAAGCACAGGCCACTTGTGCATCAAAAAATATAGGCATTTGCGACTGCTCAGGCCAAATATGCATCTTAGCACGTCCGTTTCAGGGAGACAATAAGACAATTACCGAAAGATGCCTAAGCTTCACTGCATCGCGAAATTCACTGCGGTAAAGCCAGCGCGAGCAGAAAATCATTACATAATACGAAATGAACGCAAGAACAGGCCACTTGTGCATCAAACAAATATAAGCATTTGCGACTGCACTGGCCAAATATGCATCTTGGCACGTCCGTTTCTGGCAAACAGAAGGACAAATACTTAAATATGATCAAGCTTCACTGCATTGCAAAAACACTACGGTAAAGCCAGCGTGAGCAGAAGAGCATTACAAGATACGAAATGAACGCATGCACAGGCCACTTGTGCATCAAAAAATTTAAGTATTAGCGACTGCTCAGGCCAATATGCATCTTGGCACGTCCATTTCAGGGAGACAAAAAGACACATACCAAGAGATGATTAAGCTTCACTGCATCGCAAAAGCAGTGCGCTAAAGCCAGCGTGAGCAGAAGAGCATTACAAGATACGAAATGAACGCATGCACAGGCCACTTGTGCATCAAACAAATATAAGTATTTGCGACTGCTCAGGCCAAATATGCATCTTGGTACGTCCGTTTTAGGGAGACAAAAAGACAATTACCAAAAAATTATTAAGCTTCACTGGATCAAAAAAGCACTGTGGTAAAGCCAGCGTGAGCAGAAGAGCATTACATGATACAAATTGAACGCATCCACAGGCAACTTGTGCATCAATCAAATATAAGCATTTGCGACTGCTCAGGCCAAATAAGCATCTTGGCATGTCCGTTTCAGGGAGACAAAAACAATTACCAAGAGATGATTAAGCTTCACTGCATCGCGAAAGCACTGCGGTAAAGCCAGCGTGAGCAGAAGAGCATTACATGATACGAAAGGAACGCATTCCCAGGACACTTGTGCGTCAAACAAATATAAGCATTTGCGACTGCTCAGGCCAAATATGCATCTTGGCACGTCCGTTTCAGGGAGACAAAAAGACAAATACTTAAATATAATAAAGCTTAACTGCATCGAAAAAGCACTGCGGTAGAGCCAGCTGAGCAGAAGAGCATTACATGATACGCATTGAACGCAGGCCAAGGCCACTTGCGCATCAAACAAATATAGGCCTTTGCGACTGCTTAAGCCAAATATGCATCTTGGCACGTCCGTTTCAGGCAAACAAAAGGACAAATACTTAAATTTGATCAAGCTTCACTGCATCGCAAAAGCACTGAGGTAAATCCAGCGTGAGCAGAAGAGCATTACATGATACGAAATGAACGCATGCACAGGTCACTTGTGCATCAATCAATTAAAAGCATTTGCGACTGCTCAGGCCAAATATGCATCTTGGCTTGTCCATTTCAGGGAGACGAAAAACAATTACTGAGAGATGATTTAGCTTCACTGCATCGCGAAAGCACTGCGGTAAAGCCAGCGTGAGCACAAAAGAATTATATCATACGAAATGAACGCATGCCCACGCCACTTGTGCATCAAAAAAATATAAGTATTTGCGACTCCTCAGGCCATTATGCATCTTGGGACGTCCACTTCAGGGAGACAAAAAGACACATACCAAAAGATGATTAAGCTTCACTGCATCGCAAAAGCACTGCGGTAAAGCCAGCGTGAGCAGAAAAGCATTACATGATACGAAATGAACGTATGCACATGCCACTTGTGCATCAAACAAATATAAGCATTTGCGACTGCTCAGGCCACATTTGCATCTTGGCATGTCCGTTTCAGGCAAACAAAAGGATAAATACTTAAATATGATCAAGCTTCACTGCATCGCAAAAGTACTGCGGTTAAGCCAGCGTGAGCTAAGAGCATTACATGATACGAAATGAACGCATGCACAGGCCACTTGTGCATCAAACAAATATAAGCATTTGCGACAGCTCAGGCCAAATATTCATCTTGGCACGTCCGTTTCAGAGAGACAAAAAACAATTACCAAGAGATGATTAAGCTTCACTGCATCGCGAAAGCACTGCGGTAAAGCCAGCGTGAGCAGAAGAGCATTACATGATACGAAAGGAACGCATGCCCAGGACACTTGTGCGTCAAACAAATATAAGCATTTGCGACTGCTCAGGCCAAATATGCATCTTGGCACGTCCGTTTCAGGGAGACAAGAAGACAAATACTTAAATATGATAAAGCTTAACTGCATCGAAAAAGCACTGCGGTAGAGCCAGCTGAGCAGAAGAACATTACATGATACGAATTGAACGCAGGCCAAGGCCACTTGCGCATCAAACAAATATAGGCCTTTGCGACTGCTTAAGCCAAATATGCATCTTGGCACGTCCGTTTCAGGCAAACAAAAGGACAAATACTTAAATTTGATCAAGCTTCACTGCATCGCAAAAGCACTGAAGTAAATCCAGCGTGAGCAGAAGAGCATTACACGATACGAAATGAACGCATGCACAGGCCACTTGTGCATCAATCAATTATAAGCATTTGCGACTGCTCAGGCCAAATATGCATCTTGGCTTGTCCAATTCAGGGAGACGAAAAACAATTACTGAGAGATGATTTAGCTTCACTGCATCGCGAAAGCACTGCGGTAAAGCCAGCGTGAGCACAAAAGAATTACATCATACAAAATGAACGCATGCCCACGCCACTTGTGCATCAAAAAATATAAGTATTTGCGACTCCTCAGGCCGTTATGCATATTGGGACGTCCACTTCAGGGAGACAAAAAGACACATACCAAAAGATGATTAAGCTTCACTTCATCGCAAAAGCACTGCGGTAAAGCCAGCGTGAGCAGAAAAGCATTACATGATACGAAATGAACGTATGCACATGCCACTTGTGCATCAAACAAATATAAGCATTTGCGACTGCTCAGGCCACATTTGCATCTTGGCATGTTCGTTTCAGGCAAACAAAAGGATAAATACTTAAATATGATCAAGCTTCACTGCATCGCAAAAGTACTGCGGTTAAGCCAGCGTGAGCTAAGAGCATTACATGATACGAAATGAACGCATGCACAGGCCACTTGTACATCAAACAAATATAAGCATTTGAGACAGCTCAGGCCAAATATTCATCTTGGCACGTCCGTTTCAGAGAGACAAAAAGACAATTACCAAAAGACGATTAAGCTTCACTGCATCACGAAAGCACTGTGGTAAAGCCAACATGAGCAGAAGAGCATGAGCAGAAGAACATGATACGAAATGAACGCAAGCACAGGCCACTTGTGCATCAAAAAATATAGGCATTTGCGACTGCTCAGGCCAAATATGCATCTTAGCACGTCCGTTTCAGGGAGACAATAAGACAATTACCGAAAGATGCCTAAGCTTCACTGCATCGCGAAATTCACTGCGGTAAAGCCAGCGCGAGCAGAAAATCATTACATAATACGAAATGAACGCAAGAACAGGCCACTTGTGCATCAAACAAATATAAGCATTTGCGACTGCACTGGCCAAATATGCATCTTGGCACGTCCGTTTCTGGCAAACAGAAGGACAAATACTTAAATATGATCAAGCTTCACTGCATTGCAAAAACACTACGGTAAAGCCAGCGTGAGCAGAAGAGCATTACAAGATACGAAATGAACGCATGCACAGGCCACTTGTGCATCAAAAAATTTAAGTATTAGCGACTGCTCAGGCCAATATGCATCTTGGCACGTCCATTTCAGGGAGACAAAAAGACACATACCAAGAGATGATTAAGCTTCACTGCATCGCAAAAGCAGTGCGCTAAAGCCAGCGTGAGCAGAAGAGCATTACATGATACGAAACGAACGCATGCACAGGCCACTTGTGCATCAAACAAATATAAGCATTTGCGACTGCTCAGGCCAAATATGCATCTTGGCACGTCCGTTTCAGAGAGACAAAAAGACAATCACCGAAAGACGACTAAGCTTCACTGCATTGCGAAATTCACAGCGGTAAAGCCAGCGTGAGCGGATAAGTATTACATGATACGAAATGAACGCAAGAACAGGCCACTTGTGCATCAAACAAATATAAGCATTTGCGACTGCACAGGCCAAATATGCATCTTGGCACGTCCCTTTCTGGCAAACAAAAGGACAAATACTTATATATGATCAAGCTTCACTGCATTGCAAAAGCACTGCGGTAAAGCCAGCGTGAGCAGAAGAGCATTACAACATACGAAATGAACACATGCACAGGCCACTTGTGCATCAAACAAATATAAGTATTTGCGACTGCTCAGGCCAAATATGCATCTTGGCATGTCCGTCTCAGACAAACGAAAAGACAAATACTAAAATATGATCAAGCTTCACTGCATCGAAAAAGCACTGCGGTAAAGCCAGCGTGAGCAGAAGAGCATTAGATGATACGAAATGAGCGCAAGCCCAGGCCACTTGCGCATCAAACAAAGATAGGCATCTGCGGCTGCTCAAGCCAAATATGCATCTTGGCACGTCCATTTCAGGCAAACAAAAGGACAAATACTTAAATTTGATCAAGCTTCACTGCATCGCAAAAGCACTGCGGTAATGCCAGCGTGAGCAGAAGAGCATTACATGATACGAAATGAACGCATGCACTGGCCACTTGTGCATCAATCAAATATAAGCATTTGCGACTGCTCAGGCCAAATATGCATCTTGACATGTCCGTTTCAAGAGGACAAAAAAACAATTACCAAGAAATGATTAGGCTTCACTGCATTGAAAGAGCACTGCGGTAAAGCCATCATGAGCAGAAGAGCACTACATGGTACAAAATGAACGCATGCCCAGGCCACTTGTGCATCAAACAAATATAAGCATTTGCGAATGCACAGGCCAAATATGCATCTTGGCACGTCCGCTTCAGGCAAACAAAAGGACAAATACTTAAATATGATCAAGCTTCACTGCATCACAAAAGCACTGCGGTAAAACCAGCTTGAGCAAATAGCATTACATGATACGAAATGAACGCATGCACAGGCCACTTGTGCATCAAACAAATATAAGCATTTGCGACTGCTCAGGCCAAATATGCATCTTGGCCCGTTCGTTTCATGGAGACAAAAAGACAATTACCAAAAAATGATTAAGCTTCACTGCATCGCGAAAGCACTGCGGTAAAGCCACCGTGAGCAGAAAAGCATTACATGATACGAAATTAACGCATGCACAGGCCACTTTTGCATCAAACAAATATAAGCATTCGTGACTGCTCAGGCCAAATATGCATCTTGGCACGTCCGTTTCAGGCAAACAAAAGGACAAATACTAAAATATCATCAAGCTTCACTGCATCGAAACAGCACTGTGGTAAAGCCAGCGTGAGCAGAAGAGCATTACATGATAATAATTGAACGCATCCACAGGCAACTTGTGCATCAATCAAATATAAGCATTTGCGACTGCTCAGGCCAAATAAGCATCTTGGCATGTCCGTTTCAGGGAGACAAAAAACAATTACCAAGAGATGATTAAGCTTCACTGCATCGCGAAAGCACTGCGGTAAAGCCAGCGTGAGCAGAAGAGCATTACATGATACGAAAGGAACGCATGCCCAGGACACTTGTGCGTCAAACAAATATAAGCATTTGCGACTGCTCAGGCCAAATATGCATCTTGGCACGTCCGTTTCAGGGAGACAAAAAGACAAATACTTAAATATAATAAAGCTTAACTGCATCGAAAAAGCACTGCGGTAGAGCCAGCTGAGCAGAAGAGCATTACATGATACGCATTGAACGCAGGCCAAGGCCACTTGCGCATCAAACAAATATAGGCCTTTGCGACTGCTTAAGCCAAATATGCATCTTGGCACGTCCGTTTCAGGCAAACAAAAGGACAAATACTTAAATTTGATCAAGCTTCACTGCATTGCAAAAGCACTGAGGTAAATCCAGCGTGAGCAGAAGAGCATTACATGATACGAAATGAACGCATGCACAGGCCACTTGTGCATCAATCAATTAAAAGCATTTGCGACTGCTCAGGCCAAATATGAATCTTGGCTTGTCCATTTCAGGGAGACGAAAAACAATTACTGAGAGATGATTTAGCTTCACTGCATCGCGAAAGCACTGCAGTAAAGCCAGCGTGAGCACAAAAGAATTACATCATACGAAATGAACGCATGCCCACGCCACTTGTGCATCAAAAAAATATAAGTATTTGCGACTCCTCAGGCCATTATGCATCTTGGGACGTCCACTTCAGGGAGACAAAAAGACACATACCAAAAGATGATTAAGCTTCACTGCATCGCAAAAGCACTGCGGTAAAGCCAGCGTGAGCAGAAAAGCATTACATGATACGAAATGAACGTATGCACATGCCACTTGTGCATCAAACAAATATAAGCATTTGCGACTGCTCAGGCCACATTTGCATCTTGGCATGTCCGTTTCAGGCAAGCAAAAGGATAAATACTTAAATATGATCAAGCTTCACTGCATCGCAAAAGTACTGCGGTTAAGCCAGCGTGAGCTAAGAGCATTACATGATACGAAATGAACGCATGCACAGGCCACTTGTGCATCAAACAAATATAAGCATTTGCGACAGCTCAGGCCAAATATTCATCTTGGCACGTCCGTTTCAGAGAGACAAAAAGACAATTACCAAAAGACGATTAAGCTTCACTGCATCACGAAAGCACTGTCGTAAAGCCAACATGAGCAGAAGAGCATGAGCAGAAGAACATGATACGAAATGAACGCAAGCACAGGCCACTTGTGCATCAAAAAATATATGCATTTGCGACTGCTCAGGCCAAATATGCATCTTAGCACGTCCGTTTCAGGGAGACAATAAGACAATTACCGAAAGATGCCTAAGCTTCACTGCATCGCGAAATTCACTGCGGTAAAGCCAGCGCGAGCAGAAAATCATTACATAATACGAAATGAACGCAAGAACAGGCCACTTGTGCATCAAACAAATATAAGCATTTGCGACTGCACAGGCCAAATATGAATCTTGGCACGTCCGTTTCTGGCAAACAGAAGGACAAATACTTAAATATGATCAAGCTTCACTGCATTGCAAAAACACTACGGTAAAGCCAGCGTGAGCAGAAGAGCATTACAAGATACGAAATGAACGCATGCACAGGCCACTTGTGCATCAAAAAATATAAGTATTAGCGACTGCTCAGGCCAATATGCATCTTGGCACGTCCATTTCAGGGAGACAAAAAGACACATACCAAAAGATGATTAAGCTTCACTGCATCGCAAAAGCAGTGCGCTAAAGCCAGCGTGAGCAGAAGAGCATTACATGATACGAAACGAACGCATGCACAGGCCACTTGTGCATCAAACAAATATAAGCATTTGCGACTGCTCAGGCCAAATATGCATCTTGGCACGTCCGTTTCAGAGAGACAAAAAGACAATCACCGAAAGAAGACTAAGCTTCACTGCATTGCGAAATTCACAGCGGTAAAGTTAGCGTTAGCGGATAAGTATTACATGATACGAAATGAACGCAAGAACAGGCCACTTGTGCATCAAACAAATATTAGCGTTTGCGACTGCACAGGCCAAATATGCATCTTGGCACGTCCCTTTCTGGCAAACAAAAGGACAAATACTTATATATGATCAAGCTTCACTGCATTGCAAAAGCACTGCGGTAAAGCCAGCGTGAGCAGAAGAGCATTACAACATACGAAATGAACGCATGCACAGGCCACTTGTGCATCAAACATATATAAGTATTTGCGACTGCTCAGGCCAAATATGCATCTTGGCATGTCCGTCTCAGACAAACGAAAAGACAAATACTAAAATATGATCAAGCTTCACTGCATCGAAAAAGCACTGCGGTAAAGCCAGCGTGAGCAGAAGAGCATTAGATGATACGAAATAAACGCAAGCCCAGGCCACTTGCGCATCAAACAAAGATAGGCATTTGCGGCTGCTCAAGCCAAATATGCATCTTGGCACGTCCATTTCAGGCAAACAAAAGGACAAATACTTAAATTTGATCAAGCTTCACTGCATCGCAAAAGCACTGCGGTAATGCCAGCGTGAGCAGAAGAGCATTACATGATACGAAATGAACGCATGCACTGGCCACTTGTGCATCAATCAAATATAAGCATTTGCGACTGCTCAGGCCAAATATGCATCTTGACATGTCCGTTTCAAGAGGACAAAAAAACAATTACCAAGAAATGATTAGGCTTCACTGCATTGAAAGAGCACTGCGGTAAAGCCATCATGAGCAGAAGAGCACTACATGGTACAAAATGAACGCATGCCCAGGCCACTTGTGCATCAAACAAATATAAGCATTTGCGAATGCACAGGCCAAATATGCATCTTGGCACGTCCGCTTCAGGCAAACAAAAGGACAAATACTTAAATATGATCAAGCTTCACTGCATCACAAAAGCACTGCGGTAAAACCAGCTTGAGCAAATAGCATTACATGATACGAAATGAACGCATGCACAGGCCACTTGTGCATCAAACAAATATAAGCATTTGCGACTTCTCAGGCCAAATATGCATCTTGGCCCGTTCGTTTCATGGAGACAAAAAGACAATTACCAAAAAATGATTAAGCTTCACTGCATCGCGAAAGCACTGCGGTAAAGCCACCGTGAGCAGAAAAGCATTACATGATACGAAATTAACGCATGCACAGGCCACTTTTGCATCAAACAAATATAAGCATTCGTGACTGCTCAGGCCAAATATGCATCTTGGCACGTCCGTTTCAGGCAAACAAAAGGACAAATACTAAAATATCATCAAGCTTCACTGCATCGAAACAGCACTGTGGTAAAGCCAGCGTGAGCAGAAGAGCATTACATGATAATAATTGAACGCATCCACAGGCAACTTGTGCATCAATCAAATATAAGCATTTGCGACTGCTCAGGCCAAATAAGCATCTTGGCATGTCCGTTTCAGGGAGACAAAAAACAATTACCAAGAGATGTTTAAGCTTCACTGCATCGCGAAAGCACTGCGGTAAAGCCAGCGTGAGCAGAAGAGCATTACATGATACGAAAGGAACGCATGCCCAGGCCACTTGTGCGTCAAACAATGATAAGCATTTGCGACTGCTCAGGCCAAATATGCATCTTGGCACGTCCGTTTCAGGGAGACAAAAAGACAAATACTTAAATATGATAAAGCTTAACTGCATCGAAAAAGCACTGCGGTAGAGCCAGTTGAGCAGAAGAGCATTACATGATACGAATTGAATGCAGGCCAAGGCCACTTGCGCATCAAACAAATATAGGCATTTGCGACTGCTTAAGCCAAATATGCATCTTGGCACGTCCGTTTCAGGCAAACAAAAGGACAAATACTTAAATTTGATCAAGCGTCACTGCATCGCAAAAGCACTGAGGTAAATCCAGCGTGAGCAGAAGAGCATTACATGATACGAAATGAACGCATGCACAGGCCACTTGTGCATCAATCAATTATAAGCATTTGCGACTGCTCAGGCCAAATATGCATCTTGGCTTGTCCATTTCAGGGAGACGAAAAACAATTACTGAGAGATGATTAAGCTTCACTGCATCGCGAAAGCACTGCGGTAAAGCCAGCGTGAGCACAAAAGAATTACATCATACGAAATGAACGCATGCCCACGCCACTTGTGCATCAAAAAAATATAAGTATTTGCGACTCCTCAGGCCATTAAGCATCTTGGGACGTCCACTTCAGGGAGACAAAAAGACACATACCAAAAGATGATTAAGCTTCACTGCATCGCAAAAGCACTGCGGTAAAGCCAGCGTGAGCAGAAAAGCATTACATGATACGAAATGAACGTATGCACATGCCACTTGTGCATCAAACAAATATAAGCATTTGCGACTGCTCAGGCCACATTTGCATCTTGGCATGTCCGTTTCAGGCAAGCAAAAGGATAAATACTTAAATATGATCAAGCTTCACTGCATCGCAAAAGTACTGCGGTTAAGCCAGCGTGAGCTAAGAGCATTACATGATACGAAATGAACGCATGCACAGGCCACTTGTGCATCAAACAAATATAAGCATTTGCGACAGCTCAGGCCAAATATTCATCTTGGCACGTCCGTTTCAGAGAGACAAAAAGACAATTACCAAAAGACGATTAAGCTTCACTGCATCACGAAAGCACTGTGGTAAAGCCAACATGAGCAGAAGAGCATGAGCAGAAGAACATGATACGAAATGAACGCAAGCACAGGCCACTTGTGCATCAAAAAATATATGCATTTGCGACTGCTCAGGCCAAATATGCATCTTAGCACGTCCGTTTCAGGGAGACAATAAGACAATTACCGAAAGATGCCTAAGCTTCACTGCATCGCGAAATTCACTGCGGTAAAGCCAGCGCGAGCAGAAAATCATTACATAATACGAAATGAACGCAAGAACAGGCCACTTGTGCATCAAACAAATATAAGCATTTGCGACTGCACAGGCCAAATATGAATCTTGGCACGTCCGTTTCTGGCAAACAGAAGGACAAATACTTAAATATGATCAAGCTTCACTGCATTGCAAAAACACTACGGTAAAGCCAGCGTGAGCAGAAGAGCATTACAAGATACGAAATGAACGCATGCACAGGCCACTTGTGCATCAAAAAATATAAGTATTAGCGACTGCTCAGGCCAATATGCATCTTGGCACGTCCATTTCAGGGAGACAAAAAGACACATACCAAAAGATGATTAAGCTTCACTGCATCGCAAAAGCAGTGCGCTAAAGCCAGCGTGAGCAGAAGAGCATTACATGATACGAAACGAACGCATGCACAGGCCACTTGTGCATCAAACAAATATAAGCATTTGCGACTGCTCAGGCCAAATATGCATCTTGGCACGTCCGTTTCAGAGAGACAAAAAGACAATCACCGAAAGAAGACTAAGCTTCACTGCATTGCGAAATTCACAGCGGTAAAGTTAGCGTTAGCGGATAAGTATTACATGATACGAAATGAACGCAAGAACAGGCCACTTGTGCATCAAACAAATATTAGCGTTTGCGACTGCACAGGCCAAATATGCATCTTGGCACGTCCCTTTCTGGCAAACAAAAGGACAAATACTTATATATGATCAAGCTTCACTGCATTGCAAAAGCACTGCGGTAAAGCCAGCGTGAGCAGAAGAGCATTACAACATACGAAATGAACGCATGCACAGGCCACTTGTGCATCAAACATATATAAGTATTTGCGACTGCTCAGGCCAAATATGCATCTTGGCATGTCCGTCTCAGACAAACGAAAAGACAAATACTAAAATATGATCAAGCTTCACTGCATCGAAAAAGCACTGCGGTAAAGCCAGCGTGAGCAGAAGAGCATTAGATGATACGAAATAAACGCAAGCCCAGGCCACTTGCGCATCAAACAAAGATAGGCATTTGCGGCTGCTCAAGCCAAATATGCATCTTGGCACGTCCATTTCAGGCAAACAAAAGGACAAATACTTAAATTTGATCAAGCTTCACTGCATCGCAAAAGCACTGCGGTAATGCCAGCGTGAGCAGAAGAGCATTACATGATACGAAATGAACGCATGCACTGGCCACTTGTGCATCAATCAAATATAAGCATTTGCGACTGCTCAGGCCAAATATGCATCTTGACATGTCCGTTTCAAGAGGACAAAAAAAACAATTACCAAGAAATGATTAGGCTTCACTGCATTGAAAGAGCACTGCGGTAAAGCCATCATGAGCAGAAGAGCAGTACATGGTACAAAATGAACGCATGCCCAGGCCACTTGTGCATCAAACAAATATAAGCATTTGCGAATGCACAGGCCAAATATGCATCTTGGCACGTCCGCTTCAGGCAAACAAAAGGACAAATACTTAAATATGATCAAGCTTCACTGCATCACAAAAGCACTGCGGTAAAACCAGCTTGAGCAAATAGCATTACATGATACGAAATGAACGCATGCACAGGCCACTTTTGCATCAAACAAATATAAGCATTTGCGACTGCTCAGGCCAAATATGCATCTTGGCCCGTTCGTTTCATGGAGACAAAAAGACAATTACCAAAAAATGATTAAGCTTCACTGCATCGCGAAAGCACTGCGGTAAAGCCACCGTGAGCAGAAAAGCATTACATGATACGAAATTAACGCATGCACAGGCCACTTTTGCATCAAACAAATATAAGCATTCGTGACTGCTCAGGCCAAATATGCATCTTGGCACGTCCGTTTCAGGCAAACAAAAGGACAAATACTAAAATATCATCAAGCTTCACTGCATCTAAACAGCACTGTGGTAAAGCCAGCGTGAGCAGAAGAGCATTACATGATAATAATTGAACGCATCCACAGGCAACTTGTGCATCAATCAAATATAAGCATTTGCGACTGCTCAGGCCAAATAAGCATCTTGGCATGTCCGTTTCAGGGAGACAAAAAACAATTACCAAGAGATGTTTAAGCTTCACTGCATCGAAAAAGCACTGCGGTAGAGCCAGTTGAGCAGAAGAGCATTACATGATACGAATTGAATGCAGGCCAAGGCCACTTGCGCATCAAACAAATATAGGCATTTGCGACTGCTTAAGCCAAATATGCATCTTGGCACGTCCGTTTCAGGCAAACAAAAGGACAAATACTTAAATTTGATCAAGCGTCACTGCATCGCAAAAGCACTGAGGTAAATCCAGCGTGAGCAGAAGAGCATTACATGATACGAAATGAACGCATGCACAGGCCACTTGTGCATCAATCAATTATAAGCATTTGCGACTGCTCAGGCCAAATATGCATCTTGGCTTGTCCATTTCAGGGAGACGAAAAACAATTACTGAGAGATGATTAGGCTTCACTGCATCGCGAAAGCACTGCGGTAAAGCCAGCGTGAGCACAAAAGAATTACATCATACGAAATGAACGCATGCCCACGCCACTTGTGCATCAAAAAATATAAGTATTTGCGACTCCTCAGGCCATTATGCATCTTGGGACGTCCATTTCAGGGAGACAAAAAGACACATACCAAAAGATGATTAAGCTTCACTGCATCGCAAAAGCACTGCGGTAAAGCCAGCGTGAGCAGAAAAGCATTACATGATACGAAATGAACGTATGCACATGCCACTTGTGCATCAAACAAATATAAGCATTTGCGACTGCTCAGGCCACATTTGCATCTTGGCATGACCGTTTCAGGCAAACAAAAGGATAAATACTTAAATATGATTAAGCTTCACTGCATCGCAAAAGTACTGCGGTTAAGCCAGCGTGAGCTAAGAGCATTACATGATACGAAATGAACGCATGCACAGGCCACTTGTGCATCAAATAAATATAAGCATTTGCGACAGCTCAGGCCAAATATTCATCTTGGCACGTCCGTTTCAGAGAGACAAAAAGACAATTACCAAAAGACGATTAAGCTTCACTGCATCACGAAAGCACTGTGGTAAAGCCAACATGAGCAGAAGAGCATGAGCAGAAGAACATGATACGAAATGAACGCAAGCACAGGCCACTTGTGCATCAAAAAATATAGGCATTTGCGACTGCTCAGGCCAAATATGCATCTTAGCACGTCCGTTTCAGGGAGACAATAAGACAATTACCGAAAGATGCCTAAGCTTCACTGCATCGAGAAATTCACTGTGGTAAAGCCAGCGCGAGCAGAAAAGCATTACATAATACGAAATGAACGCAAGAACAGGCCACTTGTGCATCAAACAAATATAAGCATTTGCGACTGCACAGGCCGAATATGCATCTTGGCACGTCCGTTTCTGGCAAACAAAAGGACAAATACTTAAATATGATGAAGCTTCACTGCATTGCAAAAACACTACGGTAAAGCCAGCGTGAGCAGAAGAGCATTACAAGATACGAAATGAACGCATGCACAGGCCACTTGTGCATCAAACAAATATAAGTATTTGCGACTGCTCAGGCCAAATATGCATCTTGGTACGTCCGTTTTAGGGAGACAAAAAGACAATTACCAAAAAATTATTAAGCTTCACTGGATCAAAAAAGCACTGTGGTAAAGCCAGCGTGAGCAGAAGAGCATTACATGATACAAATTGAACGCATCCACAGGCAACTTGTGCATCAATCAAATATAAGCATTTGCGACTGCTCAGGCCAAATAAGCATCTTGGCATGTCCGTTTCAGGGAGACAAAAAACAATTACCAAGAGATGATTAAGCTTCACTGCATCGCGAAAGCACTGCGGTAAAGCCAGCGTGAGCAGAAGAGCATTACATGATACGAAAGGAACGCATGCCCAGGACACTTGTGCGTCAAACAAATATAAGCATTTGCGACTGCTCAGGCCAAATATGCATCTTGGCACGTCCGTTTCAGGGAGACAAAAAGACAAATACTTAAATATAATAAAGCTTAACTGCATCGAAAAAGCACTGCGGTAGAGCCAGCTGAGCAGAAGAGCATTACATGATACGCATTGAACGCAGGCCAAGGCCACTTGCGCATCAAACAAATATAGGCCTTTGCGACTGCTTAAGCCAAATATGCATCTTGGCACGTCCGTTTCAGGCAAACAAAAGGACAAATACTTAAATTTGATCAAGCTTCACTGCATCGCAAAAGCACTGAGGTAAATCCAGCGTGAGCAGACGAGCATTACATGATACGAAATGAACGCATGCACAGGCCACTTGTGCATCAATCAATTAAAAGCATTTGCGACTGCTCAGGCCAAATATGCATCTTGGCTTGTCCATTTCAGGGAGACGAAAAACAATTACTGAGAGATGATTTAGCTTCACTGCATCGCGAAAGCACTGCGGTAAAGCCAGCGTGAGCACAAAAGAATTACATCATACGAAATGAACGCATGCCCACGCCACTTCTGCATCAAAAAAATATAAGTATTTGCGACTCCTCAGGCCATTATGCATCTTGGGACGTCCACTTCAGGGAGACAAAAAGACACATACCAAAAGATGATTAAGCTTCACTGCATCGCAAAAGCACTGCGGTAAAGCCAGCGTGAGCAGAAAAGCATTACATGATACGAAATGAACGTATGCACATGCCACTTGTGCATCAAACAAATATAAGCATTTGCGACTGCTCAGGCCACATTTGCATCTTGGCATGTCCGTTTCAGGCAAACAAAAGGATAAATATTCAAATATGATCAAGCTTCACTGCATCGCAAAAGTACTGCGGTTAAGCCAGCGTGAGCTAAGAGCATTACATGATACGAAATGAACGCATGCACAGGCCACTTGTGCATCAAACAAATATAAGCATTTGCGACAGCTCAGGCCAAATATTCATCTTGGCACGTCCGTTTCAGAGAGACAAAAAGACAATTACCAAAAGACGATTAAGCTTCACTGCATCACGAAAGCACTGTGGTAAAGCCAACATGAGCAGAAGAGCATGAGCAGAAGAGCATGATACGAAATGAACGCAAGCACAGGCCACTTGTGCATCAAAAAATATAGGCATTTGCGACTGCTCAGGCCAAATATGCATCTTAGCACGTCCGTTTCAGGGAGACAATAAGACAATTACCGAAAGATGCCTAAGCTTCACTGCATCGCGAAATTCACTGCGGTAAAGCCAGCGCGAGCAGAAAATCATTACATAATACGAAATGAACGCAAGAACAGGCCACTTGTGCATCAAACAAATATAAGCATTTGCGACTGCACAGGCCAAGTATGAATCTTGGCACGTCCATTTCTGGCAAACAGAAGGACAAATACTTAAATATGATCAAGCTTCACTGCATTGCAAAAACACTACGGTAAAGCCAGCGTGAGCAGAAGAGCATTACAAGATACGAAATGAACGCATGCACAGGCCACTTGTGCATCAAAAAATATAAGTATTAGCGACTGCTCAGGCCAATATGCATCTTGGCACGTCCATTTCAGGGAGACAAAAAGACACATACCAAAAGATGATTAAGCTTCACTGCATCGCAAAAGCAGTGCGCTAAAGCCAGCGTGAGCAGAAGAGCATTACATGATACGAAACGAACGCATGCACAGGCCACTTGTGCATCAAACAAATATAAGCATTTGCGACTGCTCAGGCCAAATATGCATCTTGGCACGTCCGTTTCAGAGAGACAAAAAGACAATCACCGAAAGAAGACTAAGCTTCACTGCATTGCGAAATTCACAGCGGTAAAGTTAGCGTTAGCGGATAAGTATTACATGATACGAAATGAACGCAAGAACAGGCCACTTGTGCATCAAACAAATATTAGCGTTTGCGACTGCACAGGCCAAATATGCATCTTGGCACGTCCCTTTCTGGCAAACAAAAGGACAAATACTTATATATGATCAAGCTTCACTGCATTGCAAAAGCACTGCGGTAAAGCCAGCGTGAGCAGAAGAGCATTACAACATACGAAATGAACGCATGCACAGGCCACTTGTGCATCAAACATATATAAGTATTTGCGACTGCTCAGGCCAAATATGCATCTTGGCATGTCCGTCTCAGACAAACGAAAAGACAAATACTAAAATATGATCAAGCTTCACTGCATCGAAAAAGCACTGCGGTAAAGCCAGCGTGAGCAGAAGAGCATTAGATGATACGAAATGAACGCAAGCCCAGGCCACTTGCGCATCAAACAAAGATAGGCATTTGCGGCTGCTCAAGCCAAATATGCATCTTGGCACGTCCATTTCAGGCAAACAAAAGGACAAATACTTAAATTTGATCAAGCTTCACTGCATCGCAAAAGCACTGCGGTAATGCCAGCGTGAGCAGAAGAGCATTACATGATACGAAATGAACGCATGCACTGGCCACTTGTGCATCAATCAAATATAAGCATTTGCGACTGCTCAGGCCAAATATGCATCTTGACATGTCCGTTTCAAGGAGACAAAAAAACAATTACCAAGAAATGATTAGGCTTCACTGCATTGAAAGAGCACTTCGGTAAAGCCATCATGAGCAGAAGAGCACTACATGGTACAAAATGAACGCATGCCCAGGCCACTTGTGCATCAAACAAATATAAGCATTTGCGACTGCACAGGCCAAATATGCATCTTGGCACGTCCGTTTCAGAGAGACAAAAAGACAATTACCAAAAGACGATTAAGCTTCACTGCATCACGAAAGCACTGTGGTAAAGCCAACATGAGCAGAAGAGCATGAGCAGAAGAACATGATACGAAATGAACGCAAGCACAGGCCACTTGTGCATCAAAAAATATAGGCATTTGCGACTGCTCAGGCCAAATATGCATCTTAGCACGTCCGTTTCAGGGAGACAATAAGACAATTACCGAAAGATGCCTAAGCTTCACTGCATCGAGAAATTCACTGCGGTAAAGCCAGCGCGAGCAGAAAAGCATTACATAATACGAAATGAACGCAAGAACAGGCCACTTGTGCATCAAACAATTATAAGCATTTGCGACTGCACAGGCCAAATATGCATCTTGGCACGTCCGTTTCTGGCAAACAAAAGGACAAATACTTAAATATGATCAAGCTTCACTGCATTGCAAAAACACTACGGTAAAGCCAGCGTGAGCAGAAGAGCATTACAAGATACGAAATGAACGCATGCACAGGCCACTTGTGCATCAAACAAATATAAGTATTTGCGACTGCTCAGGCCAAATATGCATCTTGGTACGTCCGTTTTAGGGAGACAAAAAGACAATTACCAAAAAATTATTAAGCTTCACTGGATCAAAAAAGCACTGTGGTAAAGCCAGCGTGAGAAGAAGAGCATTACATGATACAAATTGAACGCATCCACAGGCAACTTGTGCATCAATCAAATATAAGCATTTGCGACTGCTCAGGCCAAATATGCATCTTAGCACGTCGGTTTCAGGGAGACAATAAGACAATTACCGAAAGATGCCTAAGCTTCACTGCATCGAGAAATTCACTGCGGTAAAGCCAGCGCGAGCAGAAAAGCATTACATAATACGAAATGAACGCAAGAACAGGCCACTTGTGCATCAAACAATTATAAGCATTTGCGACTGCACAGGCCAAATATGCATCTTGGCACGTCCGTTTCTGGCAAACAAAAGGACAAATACTTAAATATGATCAAGCTTCACTGCATCGCGAAAGCACTGCGGTAAAGCCAGCGTGAGCAGAAGAGCATTACATGATACGAAAGGAATGCATGCCCAGGACACTTGTGCGTCAAACAAATATAAGCATTTGCGACTGCTCAGGCCAAATATGCATCTTGGCACGTCCGTTTCAGGGAGACAAAAAGACAAATACTTAAATATAATAAAGCTTAACTGCATCGAAAAAGCACTGCGGTAGAGCCAGCTGAGCAGCAGAGCATTACATGATACGCATTGAACGCAGGCCAAGGCCACTTGCGCATCAAACAAATATAGGCCTTTGCGACTGCTTAAGCCAAATATGCATCTTGGCACGTCCGTTTCAGGCAAACAAAAGGACAAATACTTAAATTTGATCAAGCTTCACTGCATCGCAAAAGCACTGAGGTAAATCTAGCGTGAGCAGAAGAGCATTACATGATACGAAATGAACGCATGCCCAGGCCACTTGCGCATCAAACAAATATAAGCATTTGCGACTGCACAGGCCAAATATGCATCTTGGCACGTCCGCTTCAGGCAAACAAAAGGACAAATACTTAAATATGATCAAGCTTCACTGCATCACAAAAGCACTGCGGTAAAACAAGCTTGAGCGAATAGCATTACATGATACGAAATGAACGCATGCACAGGCCACTTGTGCATCAAACAAATATAAGCATTTGCGACTGCTCAGGCCAAATATGCATCTTGGCCCGTTCGTTTCATTGAGACAAAAAGACAATTACCAAAAAATGATTAAGCTTCACTGCATCGCGAAAGCACTGCGGTAAAGCCACCGTGAGCAGAAAAGCATTACATGATACGAAATTAACGCATGCACAGGCCACTTTTGCATCAAACAAATATAAGCATTCGTGACTGCTCAGGCCAAATATGCATCTTGGCACGTCCGTTTCAGGCAAACAAAAGGACAAATACTAAAATATCATCAAGCTTCACTGCATCGAAACAGCATTGCGGTAAAGCCAGCATGAGCAGAAGAGCACTACAAGATACGAAATGAACGCATGCACAGGCCACTTGTGCATCAAACAAATATAAGTATTTGCGACTGCTCAGGCCAAATATGCATCTTGGTACGTCCGTTTTAGGGAGACAAAAAGACAATTACCAAAAAATTATTAAGCTTCACTGGATCAAAAAAGCACTGTGGTAAAGCCAGCGTGAGCAGAAGAGCATTACATGATACTAATTGAACGCATCCACAGGCAACTTGTGCATCAATCAAATATAAGCATTTGCGACTGCTCAGGCCAAATAAGCATCTTGGCATGTCCATTTCAGGGAGACAAAAAACAATTACCAAGAGATGATTAAGCTTCACTGCATCGCGAAAGCACTGCGGTAAAGCCAGCGTGAGCAGAAGAGCATTACATGATACGAAATGAACGCAAGAACAGGCCACTTGTGCATCAAACAAATATAAGCATTTGCGACTGCACAGGCCAAATATGCATCTTGGCACGTCCGTTTCTGGCAAACAAAAGGACAAATACTTAAATATGATCAAGCTTCACAGCATTGCAAAAACATTACGGTAAAGCCAGCGTGAGCAGAAGAGCATTACAAGATACGAAATGAACGCATGCACAGGCCACTTGTGCATCAAAGAAATATAAGCGTTTGCGACTGCTCGGGCCCAATATGCATCTTGGCATGTCTGTTTCATGGAGACAAAAAGACAATTACCAAAACATGATTAGGCTTCACTGCATCGCGAAAGCACTGCGGTAAAGCCACCGTGAGCAGAAAAGCATTACATGATACGAAATTAACGCATGCACAGGCCACTTTTGCATCAAACAAATATAAGCATTTGCGACTGCACAGGCCAAATATGCATCTTGGCACGTCCGTTTCAGGCAAACAAAAGGACAAATACTTAAATATGATCAAGCTTCACTGCATCACAAAAGCACTGCGGTAAAGCCAGCTTGAGCACAAGAGCATTACATTACACGAAATGAACGCAAGCCCACGCCACTTGTGCATCAAAAAATATAAGTATTAGAGACTGCTCAGGCCAATATGCATCTTGGCACGTCCATTTCAGGGAGACAAAAAGACACATACCAAAAGATGATTAAGCTTCACTGCATCGCAAAAGCACTGCGCTAAAGCCAGCGTGAGCGGATAAGTTTTACATGATACGAAATGAACGCAAGAACAGGCCACTTGTGCATCACACAAATATAAGCATTTGCGACTGCACAGGCCAAATATGAATCTTGGCACGTCCCTTTCTGGCAAACAAAAGGACAAATACTTATATATGATCAAGCTTCACTGCATTGCAAAAGCACTGCGGTAAAGCCAGCGTGAGCAGAAGAGCATTACAACATACGAAATGTACGCATGCACAGGCCACTTGTGCATCAAACAAATATAAGTATTTGCGACTGCTCAGGCCAAATATGCATCTTGGCATGTCCGTCTCAGACAAACGAAAAGACAAATACTAAAATATGATCAAGCTTCACTGCATTTAAAAAGCACTGCGGTAAAGCCAGCGTGAGCAGAAGAGCATTAGATGATACGAAATGAACGCAAGCCCAGGCCACTTGCGCATCAAACAAAGATAGGCATTTGCGGCTGCTCAAGCCAAATATGCATCTTGGCACGTCCATTTCAGGCAAACAAAAGGACAAATACTTAAATTTGATCAAGCTTCACTGCATCGCAAAAGCACTGCGGTAATGCCAGCGTGAGCAGAAGAGCATTCATGATACAAAATGAACGCATGCACAGGCCACTTGTCCATCAATCAAATATAAGCATTTGTGACTGCTCAGGCCAAATATGCATCTTGACATGTCTGTTTCAAGGAGACAAAAAAACAATTACCAAGAAATGATTAGGCTTCACTGCATTGAAAGAGCACTGCGGTAAAGCCAGCATGAGCAGAAGAGCACTATATGGTACAAAATGAACGCATGCCCAGGCCACTTGTGCATCAAACAAATATAAGCATTTGCGACTGCACAGGCCAAAAATGCATCTTGGCACGTCCGCTTCAGGCAAACAAAAGGACAAATACTTAAATATGATCAAGCTTCACTGCATCACAAAAGCACTGCGGTAAAACCAGCTTGAGCAAATAGCATTACATGATACGAAATGAACGCATGCATAGGCCACTTGTGCATCAAACAAATATAAGCATTTGCGACTGCTCAGGCCAATTATGCATCTTGGCCCGTCCGTTTCATGGAGACAAAAAGACAATTACCAAAAAATGATTAAGCTTCACTGCATCGCGAAAGCACTGCGGTAAAGCCACCGTGAGCAGAAAAGCATTACATGATACGAAATTAACGCATGCACAGGCCACTTTTGCATCAAACAAATATAAGCATTCGTGACTGCTCAGGCCAAATATGCATCTTGGCACGTCCGTTTCAGGCAAACAAAAGGACAAATACTAAAATATCATCAAGCTTCACTGCATCGAAACAGCATTGCGGTAAAGCCAGCATGAGCAGAAGAGCACTACAAGATACGAAATGAACGCATGCACAGGCCACTTGTGCATCAAACAAATATAAGTATTTGCGACTGCTCAGGCCAAATATGCATCTTGGTACGTCCGTTTTAGGGAGACAAAAAGACAATTACCAAAAAATTATTAGGCTTAACTGGATCAAAAAAGCACTGTGGTAAAGCCAGCGTGAGCAGAAGAGCATTACATGATACAAATTGAACGCATCCACAGGCAACTTGTGCATCAATCAAATATAAGCATTTGCGACTGCTCAGGCCAAATAAGCATCTTGGCATGTCCGTTTCAGGGAGACAAAAAACAATTACCAAGAGATGATTAAGCTTCACTGCATCGCGAAAGCACTGCGGTAAAGCCAGCGTGAGCAGAAGAGCATTACATGATACGAAAGGAACGCATGCCCAGGACACTTGTGCGTCAAACAAATATAAGCATTTGCGACTGCTCAGGCCAAATATGCATCTTGGCACGTCCGTTTCAGGGAGACAAAAAGACAAATACTTAAATATGATAAAGCTTAACTGCATCGAAAAAGCACTGCGGTAGAGCCAGCTGAGCAGAAGAGCATTACATGATACGAATTGAACGCAGGCCAAGGCCACTTGCGCATCAAACAAATATAGGCCTTTGCGACTGCTTAAGCCAAATATGCATCTTGGCACGTCCGTTTCAGGCAAACAAAAGGACAAATACTTAAATTTGATCAAGCTTCACTGCATCGCAAAAGCACTGAGGTAAATCCAGCGTGAGCAGAAGAGCATTACATGATACGAAATGAACGCATGCACAGGCCACTTGTGCATCAATCAATTATAAGCATTTGCGACTGCTCAGGCCAAATATGCATCTTGGCTTGTCCATTTCAGGGATACGAAAAACAATTACTGAGAGATGATTTAGCTTCACTGCATCGCGAAAGCACTGCAGTAAAGCCAGCGTGAGCACAAAAGAATTACATCATACGAAATGAACGCATGCCCACGCCACTTGTGCATCAAAAAAATATAAGTATTTGCGACTCCTCAGGCCATTATGCATCTTGGGACGTCCACTTCAGGGAGACAAAAAGACACATACCAAAAGATGATTAAGCTTCACTGCATCGCAAAAGCACTGCGGTAAAGCCAGCGTGAGCAGAAAAGCATTACATGATACGAAATGAACGTATGCACATGCCACTTGTGCATCAAACAAATATAAGCATTTGCGACTGCTCAGGCCACATTTGCATCTTGGCATGTCCGTTTCAGGCAAACAAAAGGATAAATACTTAAATATGATCAAGCTTCACTGCATCGCAAAAGTACTGCGGTTAAGACAGCGTGAGCTAAGAGCATTACATGATACGAAATGAACGCATGCACAGGCAACTTGTGCATCAAACAAATATAAGCATTTGCGACAGCTCAGGCCAAATATTCATCTTGGCACGTCCGTTTCAGAGAGACAAAAAGACAATTACCAAAAGACGATTAAGCTTCACTGCATCACGAAAGCACTGTGGTAAAGCCAACATGAGCAGAAGAGCATGAGCAGAAGAACATGATACGAAATGAACGCAAGCACAGGCCACTTGTGCATCATAAAATATAGGCATTTGCGACTGCTCAGGCCAAATATGCATCTTAGCACGTCCGTTTCAGGGAGACAATAAGACAATTACCGAAAGATGCCTAAGCTTCACTGCATCGCGAAATTCACTGCGGTAAAGCCAGCGCGAGCAGAAAATCATTACATAATACGAAATGAACGCAAGAACAGGCCACTTGTGCATCAAACAAATATAAGCATTTGCGACTGCACAGGCCAAATATGCATCTTGGCACGTCCGTTTCTGGCAAACAGAAGGACAAATACTTAAATATGATCAAGCTTCACTGCATTGCAAAAACACTACGGTAAAGCCAGCGTGAGCAGAAGAGCATTACAAGATACGAAATGAACGCATGCACAGGCCACTTGTGCATCAAAAAATATAAGTATTAGCGACTGCTCAGGCCAATATGCATCTTGGCACGTCCATTTCAGAAGGACAAAAAGACACATACCAAAAGATGATTAAGCTTCACTGCATCGAAAAAGCAGTGCGCTAAAGCCAGCGTGAGCAGAAGAGCATTACATGATACGAAACGAACGCATGCACAGGCCACTTGTGCATCAAACAAATATAAGCATTTGCGACTGCTCAGGCCAAATATGCATCTTGGCACGTCCGTTTCAGAGAGACAAAAAGACAATCACCGAAAGACGACTAAGCTTCACTGCATTGCGAAATTCACAGCGGTAAAGCCAGCGTGAGCGGATAAGTTTTACATGATACGAAATGAACGCAAGAACAGGCCACTTGTGCATCAAACAAATATAAGCATTTGCGACTGCACAGGCCAAATATGCATCTTGGCACGTCCCTTTCTGGCCAACAAAAGGACAAATACTTATATATGATCAAGCATCACTGCATTGCAAAAGCACTGCGGTAAAGCCAGCGTGAGCAGAAGAGCATTACAACAAACGAAATGAACGCATGCACAGGCCACTTGTGCATCAAACAAATATAAGTATTTGCGACTGCTCAGGCCAAATATGCATCTTGGCATGTCCGTCTCAGACAAACGAAAAGACAAATACTAAAATATGATCAAGCTTCACTGCATCGAAAAAGCACTGCGGTAAAGCCAGCGTGAGCAGAAGAGCATTAGATGATACGAAATGAACGCAAGCCCAGGCCACTTGCGCATCAAACAAAGATAGGCATTTGCGGCTGCTCAAGCCAAATATGCATCTTGGCACGTCCATTTCAGGCAAACAAAAGGACAAATACTTAAATTTGATCAAGCTTCACTGCATCGCAAAAGCACTGCGGTAATGGCAGCGTGAGCAGAAGAGCATTACATGATACGAAATGAACGCATGCACTGGCCACTTGTGCATCAATCAAATATAAGCATTTGCGACTGCTCAGGCCAAATATGCATCTTGACATGTCCGTTTCAAGGAGACAAAAAAACAATTACCAAGAAATGATTAGGCTTCACTGCATTGAAAGAGCACTGCGGTAAAGCCATCATGAGCAGAAGAGCACTACATGGTACAAAATGAACGCATGCCCAGGCCACTTGTGCATCAAACAAATATAAGCCTTTGCGACTGCACAGGCCAAATATGCATCTTGGCACGTCCGCTTCAGGCAAACAAAAGGACAAATACTTAAATATGATCAAGCTTCACTGCATCACAAAAGCACTGCGGTAAAACCTGCTTGAGCAAATAGCATTACATGATACGAAATGAACGCATGCACAGGCCACTTGTGCATCAAACAAATATAAGCATTTGCGACTGCTCAGGCCAAATATGCATCTTGGCCCGTTCGTTTCATGGAGACAAAAAGACAATTACCAAAAAATGATTAAGCTTCACTGCATCGCGAAAGCACTGCGGTAAAACCACCGTGAGCAGAAAAGCATTACATGATACGAAATTAACGGATGCACAGGCCACTTTTGCATCAAACAAATATAAGCATTCGTGACTGCTCAGGCCAAATATGCATCTTGGCACGTCCGTTTCAGGCAAACAAAAGGACAAATACTAAAATATCATCAAGCTTCACTGCATCGAAACAGCATTGCGGTAAAGCCAGCATGAGCAGAAGAGCACTACAAGATACGAAATGAACGCATGCACAGGCCACTTGTGCATCAAACAAATATAAGTATTTGCGACTGCTCAGGCCAAATATGCATCTTGGTACGTCCGTTTTAGGGAGACAAAATGACAATTACCAAAAATTATTAAGCTTCACTGGATCAAAAAAGCACTGTGGTAAAGCCAGCGTGAGCAGAAGAGCATTACATGATACTAATTGAACGCATCCACAGGCAACTTGTGCATCAATCAAATCTAAGCGTTTGCGACTGTACAGGCCAAATAAGCATCTTGGCATGTCCGTTTCAGGGAGACAAAAAACAATTACCAAGAGATGATTAAGCTTCACTGCATCGCGAAAGCACTGCGGTAAAGCCAGCGTGAGCAGAAGAGCATTACATGATACGAAAGGAACGCATGCCCAGGCCACTTGTGCGTCAAACAATGATAAGCATTTGCGACTGCTCAGGCCAAATATGCATCTTGGCACGTCCGTTTCAGGGAGACAAAAAGACAAATACTTAAATATGATAAAGCTTAACTGCATCGAAAAAGCACTGCGGTACAGCCAGTTGAGCAGAAGAGCATTACATGATACGAATTGAATGCAGGCCAAGGCCACTTGCGCATCAAACAAATATAGGCATTTGCGACTGCTTAAGCCAAATATGCATCTTGGCACGTCCGTTTCAGGCAAACAAAAGGACAAATATTTAAATTTGATCAAGCGTCACTGCATCGCAAAAGCACTGAGTTAAATCCAGCGTGAGCAGAAGAGCATTACATGATACGAAATGAACGCATGCACAGGCCACTTGTGCATCAATCAATTATAAGCATTTGCGACTGCTCAGGCCAAATATGCATCTTGGCTTGTCCATTTCAGGGAGACGAAAAACAATTACTGAGAGATGATTAAGCTTCACTGCATCGCGAAAGCACTGCGGTAAAGCCAGCGTGAGCACAAAAGAATTACATCATACGAAATGAACGCATGCCCACGCCACTTGTGCATCAAAAAATATAAGTATTTGCGACTCCTCGGGCCATTATGCATCTTGGGACGTCCATTTCAGGGAGACAAAAAGACACGTACCAAAAGATGATTAAGCTTCACTGCATCGCAAAAGCACTGCGGTAAAGCCAGCGTGAGCAGAAAAGCATTACATGATACGAAATGAACGTATGCACATGCCACTTGTGCATCAAACAAATATAAGCATTTGCGACTGCTCAGGCCACATTTGCATCTTGGCATGACAGTTTCAGGCAAACAAAAGGATAAATACTTAAATATGATCAAGCTTCACCGCATCGCAAAAGTACTGCGGTTAAGCCAGCGTGAGCTAAGAGCATTACATGATACGAAATGAACGCATGCACAGGCCACTTGTGCATCAAACAAATATAAGCATTTGCGACAGCTCAGGCCAAATATTCATCTTGGCACGTCCGTTTCAGAGAGACAAAAAGACAATTACCAAAAGACGATTAAGCTTCACTGCATCACGAAAGCACTGTGGTGAAGCCAACATGAGCAGAAGAGCATGAGCAGAAGAACATGATACGAAATGAACGCAAGCACAGGCCACTTGTGCATCAAAAAATATAGGCATTTGCGACTGCTCAGGCCAAATATGCATCTTAGCACGTCCGTTTCAGGGAGACAATAAGACAATTACCGAAAGATGCCTAAGCTTCACTGCATCGCGAAATTCACTGCGGTAAAACCAGCGCGAGCAGAAAAGCATTACATAATACGAAATGAACGCAATAACAGGCCACTTGTGCATCAAACAAATATAAGCATTTGCGACTGCACAGGCCAAATATGCATCTTGGCACGTCCGTTTCTGGCAAACAAAAGGACAAATACTTAAATATGATCAAGCTTCACTGCATTGCAAAAACACTACGGTAAAGCCAGCGTGAGCAGAAGAGCATTACAAGATACGAAATGAACGCATGCACAGGCCACTTGTGCATCAAACAAATATAAGTATTTGCGACTGCTCAGGCCAAATATGCATCTTGGTACGTCCGTTTTAGGGAGACAAAAAGACAATTACCAAAAAATTATTAAGCTTCACTGGATCAAAAAAGCACTGTGGTAAAGCCAGCGTGAGCAGAAGAGCATTACATGATACCAATTGAACGCATCCACAGGCAACTTGTGCATCAATCAAATATAAGCATTTGCGACTGCTCAGGCCAAATAAGCATCTTGGCATGTCCGTTTCAGGGAGACAAAAAACAATTACCAAGAGATGATTAAGCTTCACTGCATCGCGAAAGCACTGCGGTAAAGCCAGCGTGAGCAGAAGAGCATTACATGATACGAAAGGAACGCATGCGCAGGCCACTTGTGCGTCAAACAATGATAAGCATTTGCGACTGCTCAGGCCAAATATGCATCTTGGCACGTCCGTTTCAGGGAGACAAAAAGACAAATACTTAAATATGATAAAGCTTAACTGCATCGAAAAAGCACTGCGGTAGAGCCAGTTGAGCAGAAGAGCATTACATGATACGAATTGAATGCAGGCCAAGGCCACTTGCGCATCAAACAAATATAGGCATTTGCGACTGCTTAAGCCAAATATGCATCTTGGCACGTCCGTTTCAGGCAAACAAAAGGACAAATACTTAAATTTGATCAAGCGTCACCGCATCGCAAAAGCACTGATGTAAATCCAGCGTGAGCAGAAGAGCATTACATGATACGAAATGAACGCATGCACAGGCCACTTGTGCATCAATCAATTATAAGCATTTGCGACTGCTCAGGCCAAATATGCATCTTGGCTTGTCCATTTCAGGGAGACGAAAAACAATTACTGAGAGATGATTAAGCTTCTCTGCATCTCGAAAGCACTGCGGTAAAGCCAGCGTGAGCACAAAAGAATTACATCATACGAAATGAACGCATGCCCACGCCACTTGTGCATCAAAAAATATAAGTATTTGCGACTCCTGAGGCCATTATGCATCTTAGGACGTCCATTCCAGGGAGACAAAAAGACACATACCAAAAGATGATTAAGCTTCAGTGCATCGCAAAAGCACTGCAGTAAAGCCAGCGTGAGCAGAAAAGCATTACATGATACGAAATGAACGTATGCACATGCCACTTTTGCATCAAACAAATATAAGCATTTGCGACTGCTCAGGCCACATTTGCATCTTGGCATGACCGTTTCAGGCAAACAAAAGGATCAATACTTAAATATGATCAAGCTTCACTGCATCGCAAAAGTACTGCGGTTAAGCCAGCGTGAGCTAAGAGCATTTCATGATACGAAATGAACGCATGCACAGGCCACTTGTGCATCAAACAAATATAAGCAGTTGCGACAGCTCAGGCCAAATATTCATCTTGGCACGTCCGTTTCAGAGAGACAAAAAGACAAGTACCAAAAGACGATTAAGCTTCACTGCATCACGAAAGCACTGTGGTAAAGCCATAATGAGCAGAAGAGCATGAGCAGAAGAGCATGATACGAAATGAACGCAAGCACAGGCCACTTGTGCATCAAAAAATATAGGCATTTGCGACTGCTCAGGCCAAATATGCATCTTAGCACGTCCGTTTCAGGGAGACAATAAGACAATTACCGAAAGATGCCTAAGCTTCACTGCATCGCAAAATTCACTGCGGTAAAGCCAGCGCGAGCAGAAAAGCATTACATAATACGAAATGAACGCAAGAACAGGCCACTTGTGCATCAAACAAATATAAGCATTTGCGACTGCACAGGCCAAATATGCATCTTGGCACGTCCGTTTCTGGCAAACAAAAGGACAAATACTTGAATATGATCAAGCTTCACTGCATTGCAAAAACACTACGGTAAAGCCAGCGTGAGCAGAAGAGCATTACAAGATACGAAATGAACGCATGCATAGGCCACTTGTGCGTCAAACAAATATAAGTATTTGCGACTGCTCAGGCCAAATATGCATCTTGGCACATCCGTTTTAGGGAGACAAAAACACAATTACCAAAAATTTATTAAGCTTCACTGGACCGAAAAAGCACTGCGGTGAAGTCTGCGTGAACAGAAGAGCATTACATGATACGAAATGAACGCATGCACAAGCCACTTGTGCATCAAACAAATATAAGCGTTTGCGACTGCTCGGGCCCAATATGCATCTTGGCATGTCTGTTTGATGGAGACAAAAAGACGCTTACCAAAACATGAATAGGCTTCACTGCATCGCGAAAGCACTGCAGTAAAGCCACCGTGAGCTGAAAAGCATTACATGATACGAAATTAACTCATGCACCGGTCACTTTTGCATCAAACAAATATAAGCATTTGCGACTGCACAGGCCAAATATGCATCTTGGCACGTCCGTTTCGGGCAAACAAAAGGACTAGTACTTATATATGATCAAGCTTCACTGCATTGCAAAAGCACTGCGGTAAAGCCAGCGTGAGCAGAAGAGCATTACAACATACCAAATGAACGCATGCACAGGCCATTTGTGCATCAAACAAATATAATTGTTTGCGACTGCTCAGGCCAAATATGCATCTTGGCACGTTCATTTCCGGGAGACAAAACTACAATTACCAAAAGCTGATTAGGCTTCACTGCATCGCCAAAGCACTGCGGTAAAACCAGCATGAGCAGAAGAGCATTCGATGATACGAAATGAACGCATACACAGGCCACTTGTGCATCAAACAAATATAAGCATTTGCGACTGCTCAGGCCAAATATGCATCTTGGCATGTTCGTCTCAGACAAACGAAAAGACAAATACTAAATTATGATCAAGCTTCACTGCATCGAAAAAGCACTGCGGTAAAGCCAGCGTGAGCAGAAGAGCATTAGATGATACGAAATGAACGCAAGCCCAGGCCACTTGCGCATCTAACAAAGATAGGCATTTGCGGCTGCTCAAGCCAAATATGCATCTTGGCACGTCCATTTCATGCAAACAAAAGGACAAATACTTAAATTTGATCAAGCTTCACTGCATCGCAAAAGCACTGCGGTAATGCCAGCGTGAGCAGAAGAGCATTACATGATACGAAATGAACGCATGCACAGGCCACTTGTGCATCAAACAAATATAAGCATTTGCGACTGCTCAGGCCAAATATGCATCTTGGCACGTCCGTTTCAGGGAGACAAAAAGACAGTTACCGAAAGATGACTAAGCTTCACTGCATCGCGAAAATCACTTCGGTAAAGCCAGCGTGAGCAGAAAAGCATTACATGATACGAAATGACTGCAAGAAAGGCCACTTGTGCATCAAACAAATATAAGCATTTGCGACTGCACAGGCCAAATACGCATCTTGGCACGTCCGTTTCAGGCAAACAAAAAGACAAATACTTAAATTTATTCAAGCTTCACTGCATCGCAAAAGCACTGCGGTAATGCCAGCGTGAACAGAAGGGCATTACAAGATACGAATTGAACACATGCACAATCCACTTGTGCATGAAACAATTATAAGCATTTGCGCCTGCTCAGGCTAAATATGCATCTTAGCACGTCCGTTTCAGGGAGACAATAAGACAATTACGGAAAGATGCCAGGCTTCACTGCATCGCGAAATTCACTGCGGTAATGCCAGCGTGAGCAGAAAAGCATTACATGATACGAAATGAACGCAAGAACAGGCCACTTGTGCATCAAACAAATATAAGTATTTGCGACTGCACAGGCCAAATATGCATCTTGGCACGTCCGTTTCTGGCAAACAAAAGGACAAATACTTAAATATGATCAAGCTTCACTGCATTGCAAAAACACTACGGTAAAGCCAGCGTGAGCAGAAGAGCATTACAAGATACAAATTGAACGCATGCACAGGCCACTTGTGCATCAAACAAATATAAGTATTTGCGACTGCTCAGGCCAAATATGCATCTTGGCACATCCGTTTTAGGGAGACAAAAAGACAATTACCAAAAAATTATTAAGCTTCACTGGATTTAAAAAGCACTGCGGTAAAGCCAGCGTGAACAGAAGAGCATTACATGATACGAAATGAACGCATGCACAAGCCACTTGTGCATCAAACAAATATAAGCGTTTGCGACTGCTCGGGCCCAATATGCATCTTGGCATGTCCGTTTCATGGAGACAAAAAGACAATTACCAAAACGTGATTAGGCTTCGCTGCATCGCGAAAGCAATGCGGTAAAGCCACCGTGAGCAGAAAAGCATTACATGATACGAAATTAACGCATGCACAGGCCACTTTTGCATCAAACAAATATAAGCATTTGCGACTGCACAGGCCAAATATGCATCTTGGCACGTCCGTTTCAGGCAAACAAAAGGACAAATACTTAAATATGATCAAGCTTCACTGCATCACAAAAGCACTGCGGTAAAGCCAGCTTGAGCACAAGAGCATTACATCATACGAGATGAACTCAAGCCCACGCCACTTGTGCATCAAAAAAAAAGTATTTGAGACTGCTCAGGCCAATATGCATCTTGGCACGTCCATTTCAGGGAGACAAAAAGACACATACCAAAAGATGATTAAGCTTCACTACATTGCAAAAGCACTGCGCTAAAGCCAGCGTGAGTAGAAGAGCATTACATGATACGAAACGAACGCATGCACAGGCCACTTGTGCATCAAACAAATATAAGCATTTGCGACTGCTCAGGCCAAATATGCATCTTGGCACGTCCGTTTCAGAGAGACAAAAAGACAATTACCGAAAGATGACTAAGCTTCACTGCATTGCGAAATTCACAGCGGTAAAGCCAGCGTGAGTGGAAAAGCATTACATGATACGAAATGAACGCAAGAACAGGCCACTTGTGCATCAAACAAATATAAGCATTTGCGACTGCACAGGCTAAATATGTATTTTGGCACGTCCCTTTCTGGCAAACAAAAGGACAAATACTTATATATGATTAGGCTTCACTGCATCACAAAAGCACTGCGGTAAAGCCAGCTTGAGCACAAGAGCATTACATCATACGAAATGAACGCAAGCCCACGCCACTTGTGCATCAAAAAAATATAAGTATTAGCGACTGCTCAGGCCAGTATGCATCTTGGCACGTCCATTTCAGGGAGATAAAAAGACACATACCAAAAGATGATTAAGCTTCACTGCATCGCAAAAGCACTGCGCTAAAGCCAGCGTGAGCAGAAGAGCATTACATGATACGAAACGAACGCATGCACAGGCCACTTGTGCATCAACCAAATATAAGCATTTGCGACTGCTCAGGCCAAATATGCATCTTGGCACGTCCGTTTCAGGCAAACAAAAGGACAAATACTAAATAATGATCAAGCTTCACTGCATCGCGAAAGCACTGCGGTAATGCCAGCGTGAGCAGAAGGGCATTACATGATACGAAATTAACGCATGCACAGGCCACTTTTGCATCAAACAAATATAAGCATTCGCGACTGCTCAGGCCAAATATGCATCTTGGCACGTCCGTTTCAGGCAAACAAAAGGACAAATACTAAAATATCATCAAGCTTCACTGCATCGAAACAGCACTGTGGTAAAGCCAGCATGAGCAGAAGAGCATTACATGATACGAAATGAACGCATGCACAAGCCACTTGTGCATGAAACAAATATAAGCATTTGCGACTGCTCGAGCCAAATACGCATCTTGGCACGTCCGTTTCAGGCAAACAAAAAGACAAATACTTAAATTTATTCAAGCTTCACTGCATCGCGAAAGCACTGCGGTAAAGCCAGCGTGAGCAGTAGAGCATTACATGATACGAAATGAACGCATGCACAATCCACTTGTGCATGAAACAATTATAAGCATTTGCGCCTGCTCAGGCTAAATATGCATCTTAGCACGTCCGTTTCAGGGAGACAATAAGACAATTACGGAAAGATGCCAGGCTTCACTGCATCGCGAAATTCACTGCGGTAATGCCAGCGTGAGCAGAAAAGCATTACATGATACGAAATGAACGCAAGAACAGGCCACTTGTGCATCAAACAAATATAAGTATTTGCGACTGCACAGGCCAAATATGCATCTTGGCACGTCCGTTTCTGGCAAACAAAAGGACAAATACTTAAATATGATCAAGCTTCACTGCATTGCAAAAACACTACGGTAAAGCCAGCGTGAGCAGAAGAGCATTACAAGATACAAATTGAACGCATGCACAGGCCACTTGTGCATCAAACAAATATAAGTATTTGCGACTGCTCAGGCCAAATATGCATCTTGGCACATCCGTTTTAGGGAGACAAAAAGACAATTACCAAAAAATTATTAAGCTTCACTGGATTTAAAAAGCACTGCGGTAAAGCCAGCGTGAACAGAAGAGCATTACATGATACGAAATGAACGCATGCACAAGCCACTTGTGCATCAAACAAATATAAGCGTTTGCGACTGCTCGGGCCCAATATGCATCTTGGCATGTCCGTTTCATGGAGACAAAAAGACAATTACCAAAACGTGATTAGGCTTCGCTGCATCGCGAAAGCAATGCGGTAAAGCCACCGTGAGCAGAAAAGCATTACATGATACGAAATTAACGCATGCACAGGCCACTTTTGCATCAAACAAATATAAGCATTTGCGACTGCACAGGCCAAATATGCATCTTGGCACGTCCGTTTCAGGCAAACAAAAGGACAAATACTTAAATATGATCAAGCTTCACTGCATCACAAAAGCACTGCGGTAAAGCCAGCTTGAGCACAAGAGCATTACATCATACGAGATGAACTCAAGCCCACGCCACTTGTGCATCAAAAAAAAAGTATTTGAGACTGCTCAGGCCAATATGCATCTTGGCACGTCCATTTCAGGGAGACAAAAAGACACATACCAAAAGATGATTAAGCTTCACTACATTGCAAAAGCACTGCGCTAAAGCCAGCGTGAGCAGAAGAGCATTACATGATACGAAACGAACGCATGCACAGGCCACTTGTGCATCAAACAAATATAAGCATTTGCGACTGCTCAGGCCAAATATGCATCTTGGCACGTCCGTTTCAGAGAGACAAAAAGACAATTACCGAAAGATGACTAAGCTTCACTGCATTGCGAAATTCACAGCGGTAAAGCCAGCGTGAGTGGAAAAGCATTACATGATACGAAATGAACGCAAGAACAGGCCACTTGTGCATCAAACAAATATAAGCATTTGCGACTGCACAGGCTAAATATGTATTTTGGCACGTCCCTTTCTGGCAAACAAAAGGACAAATACTTATATATGATTAAGCTTCACTGCATCACAAAAGCACTGCGGTAAAGCCAGCTTGAGCACAAGAGCATTACATCATACGAAATGAACGCAAGCCCACGCCACTTGTGCATCAAAAAAATATAAGTATTAGCGACTGCTCAGGCCAGTATGCATCTTGGCACGTCCATTTCAGGGAGATAAAAAGACACATACCAAAAGATGATTAAGCTTCACTGCATCGCAAAAGCACTGCGCTAAAGCCAGCGTGAGCAGAAGAGCATTACATGATACGAAACGAACGCATGCACAGGCCACTTGTGCATCAACCAAATATAAGCATTTGCGACTGCTCAGGCCAAATATGCATCTTGGCACGTCCGTTTCAGGCAAACAAAAGGACAAATACTTAAATTTATTCAAGCTTCACTGCATCGCGAAAGCACTGCGGTAAAGCCAGCGTGAGCAGTAGAGCATTACATGATACGAAATGAACGCATACACAGGCCACTAGTGCATCAAACAAATATAAGTATTTGCGACTGCTCAGGCCAAATATGCATCTTGGCACGTCCGTTTTAGGGAGACAAAAAGACAATTACCAAAAAATTATTAAGCTTCACTGGATCGAAAAAGCACTGTGGTAAAGCCAGCGTGAACAGAAGAGCATTACATGATACGAAATGAACGCATGCACAAGCCACCTGTGCATCAAACAAATATAAGCATTTGCGACTGCTCGGGCCAAATACGCATCTTGGCACGTCCGTTTCAGGCAAACGAAAAGACAAATACTTAAATTTATTCAAACTTCACTGCATCGCAAAAGCACTGCGGTAATGCCAGCATGAGCAGAAGAGCATTACATGATACGAAATGAACGCATGCACAAGCCACTTGTGCATCAAACAAATATAAGCATTTGCGACTGCTCGAGCCAAATACGCATCTTGGCACGTCCGTTTCAGGCAAACAAAAGGACAAATACTTAAATATGATCAAGCTTCACTGCATTGCAAAAACACTACGGTAAAGCCAGCTTGAGCAGAAGAGCATTACAAGATACGAATTGAACGCATGCACAGGCCACTTGTGCATTAAACAAATAAAATATTTGCGACTGCTCAGGCCAAATATGCATCTTGGCACATCCGTTTTTTGGGAGACAAAAAGACAATTACCAAAAAATTATTAAGCTTCACTGGGTCGAAAAAGCACTGCGGTAAAGCCAGCGTGAACAGAAGAGCATTACATGATACGAAATGAACGCATGCACAACCCACTTGTGCATCAAACAAATATAAGCGTTTGCGACTGCTTGGGCCCAATATGCATCTTGGCATGTCCGTTTCATGGAGACAAAAAGACAATTACCAAAACATGATTAGGCTTCACTGCATCGCGAAAGCAATGCGGTAAAGCCACCGTGAGCAGAAAAGCATTACATGATACGAAATGAACGCAAGAACAGGCCACTTGTGCATCAAACAAATATGAGCATTTGCGACTGCACAGTCCAAATATGCATTTTGGCACGTCCCTTTCTGGCAAACAAAAGGACAAATACTTATATATGATTAAGCTTCACTGCATCACAAAAGCACTGCGGTAAAGCAAGCTTGAGCACAAGAGCATTAGATCATACGAAATGAACGCAAGCCCACGCCACTTGTGCATCAAAAAATATAAGTATTAGCGACTGCTCAGGCCAATATGCATCTTGGCACGTCCATTTCAGGGAGATAAAAAGACACATACCAAAAGATGATTAAGCTTCACTGCATCGCAAAAGCAATACGCTAAAGCCAGCGTGAGCAGAAGAGCATTACATGATACGAAACGAACGCATGCACAGGCCACTTGTGCATCAAACAAATATAAGCATTTGCGACTGCTCAGGCCAAATATGCATCTTGGCACGTCCGTTTCAGGCAAACAAAAGGACAAATACTAAATAATGATCAAGCTTCACTGCATCGCGAAAGCACTGCGGTAATGCCAGCGTGAGCAGAAGGGCATTACATGATACGAATTGAAGGCATGCACAGGCCACTTGTGCATGAAACACTTATAAGCATTTGCGACTGCTCAGGCTAAATATGCATCTTGGCACGTCCGTTTCAGGCAAACAAAAGGACAAATACTAAAATATGATCAAGCTTCACTGCATCGCGAAAGCACTGCGGTAAAGCCAGCGTGAGCACAATAGCATTACTTGATACGAAATCAACGCATGCCCACGCCACTTGTGCATCAAACAAATATAAGTATTTGCGACTGCTCAGGCCAAATATGCATCTTCGCACGTCCGTTTTAGGGAGACAAAAAGACAATTACCAAAAAATTATTAAGCTTCACAGGATCGAAAAAGCACTGCGGTAAAGCCGGCGTGAACAGAAGAGCATTACATCATTCGAAATGAACGCATGCACAAGCCACTTGTGCATCAAACAAATATAAGCATTTGCGACAGCTCATGCAAAATATGCATCTTGGCACGTCCGTTTCAGAGAGACAAAAAGACAATTACCAAAAGACGATTAAGCTTCACTGCATCACGAAAGCACTGTGGTAAAGCCAACATGAGCAGAAGAGTAATACATGATACGAAATGAACGCAAGCACAGGCCACTTGTGCATAAAAAAATATAGGCATTTGCGACTGCTCAGGCCAAATATGCATCTTAGCACGTCCGTTTCAGGGAGACAATAAGACAATTACGGAAAGATGCCTAAGCTTCACTGCATCGCGAAATTCACTGCGGTAAAGCCAGCGTGAGCAGAAAAGCATTACATGATACGAAATGAACGCATGCACAGGCCACTTGTGCATCAAACAAATATAAGCATTTGCGACTGCTCAGGCCAAATATGCATCTTGGCACGTCCGTTTCAGAGAGACAAAAAGACAATTACCGAAAGATGACTAAGCTTCACTGCATTGCGAAATTCACAGCGGTAAAGCCAGCGTGAGCGGAAAAGCATTACATGATACGAAATGAACGCAAGAACAGGCCACTTGTGCATCAAACAAATATAAGCATTTGCGACTGCACAGTCCAAATATGCATTTTGGCACGTCCCTTTCTGGCAAACAAAAGGACAAATACTTATATATGATTAAGCTTCACTGCATCACAAAAGCACTGCGGTAAAGCCAGCTTGAGCACAAGAGCATTACATCATACGAAATGAACGCAAGCCCACGCCACTTGTGCATCAAAAAAATATAAGTATTAGCGACTGCTCAGGCCAATATGCATCTTGGTACGTCCATTTCAGGGAGATAAAAAGACACATACCAAAAGATGATTAAGCTTCACTGCATCGCAAAAGCACTGCGCTAAAGCCAGCGTGAGCAGAAGAGCATTACATGATACGAAACGAACGCATGCACAGGCCACTTGTGCATCAAACAAATATAAGCATTTGCGACTGCTCAGGCCAAATATGCATCTTGGCACGTCCGTTTCAGAGAGACAAAAAGACAATTACCGAAAGATGACTAAGCTTCACTGCATTGCGAAAGTCACAGCGGTAAAGCCAGCGTGAGCGGATAAGCATTACATGATACGAAATGAACGCAAGAACAGGCCACTTGTGCATCAATAAATATAAGCATTTGCGACTGCTCAGGCCAAATATGCATCTTGGCATGTTCGTCTCAGACAAACGAAAAGACAAATACTAAAATATGATCAAGCTTCACTGCATCGAAAAAGCACTGCGGTAAAGCCAGCGTGAGCAGAAGAGCATTAGATGATACGAAATGAACGCAAGCCCAGGCCACTTGCGCATCTAACAAAGATAGGCATTTGCGGCTGCTCAAGCCAAATATACATCCTGGCACGTCCATTTCAGGCAAACAAAAGGACAAATACTTAAATTTGATCAAGCTTCACTGCATCGCAAAAGCACTGCGGTAATGCCAGCGTGAGCAGAAGAGCATTACATGATACGAAATGAACGCATGCACAGGCCACTTGTGCATCAAACAAATATAAGCATTTGCGACTGCTCAGGCCAAATATGCATCTTGGCACGTCCGTTTCAGAGAGACAAAAAGACAATTACCGAAAGATGACTAAGCTTCACTGCATTGCGAAATTCACAGCGGTAAAGCCAGCGTGAGCGGATAAGCATTACATGATACGAAATGAACGCAAGAACAGGCCACTTGTGCATCAATAAATATAAGCATTTGCGACTGCTCAGGCCAAATATGCATCTTGGCATGTTCGTCTCAGACAAACGAAAAGACAAATACTAAAATATGATCAAGCTTCACTGCATCGAAAAAGCACTGCGGTAAAGCCAGCGTGAGCAGAAGAGCATTAGATGATACGAAATGAACGCAAGCCCAGGCCACTTGCGCATCTAACAAAGATAGGCATTTGCGGCTGCTCAAGCCAAATATACATCTTGGCACGTCCGTTTCAGGCAAACAAAAAGACAAATACTTAAATTTATTCAAGCTTCACTGCATCGCGAAAGCACTGCGGTAAAGCCAGCGTGAGCAGAAGAGCATTACATGATACGAAATGAACGCATACACAGGCCACTAGTGCATCAAACAAATATAAGTATTTGCGACTGCTCAGGCCAAATATGCATCTTGGCACGTCCGTTTTAGGGAGACAAAAAGACAATTACCAAAAAATTATTAAGCTTCACTGGATCGAAAAAGCACTGTGGTAAAGCCAGCGTGAACAGAAGAGCATTACATGATACGAAATGAACGCATGCACAAGCCACCTGTGCATCAAACAAATATAAGCATTTGCGACTGCTCGGGCCAAATACGCATCTTGGCACGTCCGTTTCAGGCAAACAAAAAGACAAATACTTAAATTTATTCAAACTTCACTGCATCGCAAAAGCACTGCGGTAATGCCAGCGTGAGCAGAAGGGCATTACTTGATACGAATTGAACGCATGCACAATCCACTTGTGCATGAAACAATTATAATCATTTTCGACTGCTCAGGCTAAATATGCATCTTGGCACGTCCGTTTCAGGCAAACAAAAGGACAAATACTAAAATATGATCAAGCTTCACTGCATCGCGAAAGCACTGCGGTAAAGCCAGCGTGAGCACAATAGCATTACTTGATACGAAATGAACGCATGCCCACGCCACTTGTGCATCAAACAAATATAAGTCTTTGCGACTGCTCAGGCCAAATATGCATCTTCGCACGTCCGTTTTAGGGAGACAAAAAGACAATTACTAAAAAATTATTAAGCTTCACAGGATCGAAAAAGCACTGCGGTAAAGCCAGCGTGAACAGAAGAGCATTACATGATACGAAATGAACGCTTGCACAAGCCACTTGTGCATCAAACAAATATAAGCATTTGCGACAAATCAGGCCAAATATGCATCTTGGCACGTCCGTTTCAGAGAGACAAAAAGACAATTACCGAAAGATGACTAAGCTTCACTGCATTGCGAAATTCACAGCGGTAAAGCCAGCGTGAGTGGAAAAGCATTACATGATACGAAATGAACGCAAGAACAGGCCACTTGTGCATCAAACAAATATAAGCATTTGCGACTGCACAGGCTAAATATGTATTTTGGCACGTCCCTTTCTGGCAAACAAAAGGACAAATACTTATATATGATTAAGCTTCACTGCATCACAAAAGCACTGCGGTAAAGCCAGCTTGAGCACAAGAGCATTACATCATACGAAATGAACGCAAGCCCACGCCACTTGTGCATCAAAAAAATATAAGTATTAGCGACTGCTCAGGCCAGTACGCATCTTGGCACGTCCATTTCAGGGAGATAAAAAGACACATACCAAAAGATGATTAAGCTTCACTGCATCGCAAAAGCACTGCGCTAAAGCCAGCGTGAGCAGAAGAGCATTACATGATACGAAACGAACGCATGCACAGGCCACTTGTGCATCAACCAAATATAAGCATTTGCGACTGCTCAGGCCAAATATGCATCTTGGCACGTCCGTTTCAGGCAAACAAAAGGACAAATACTAAATAATGATCAAGCTTCACTGCATCGCGAAAGCACTGCGGTAATGCCAGCGTGAGCAGAAGGGCATTACATGATACGAATTGAACGCATGCACAGGCCACTTGTGCATGAAACAATGATAAGCATTTGCGACTGCTCAGGCTAAATATGCATCTTGGCACGTCCGTTTCAGGCAAACAAAAGGACAAATACTAAAATATGATCAAGCTTCACTGCATCGCGAAAGCACTGCGGTAAAGCCAGCGTGAGCACAATAACATTACTTGATACGAAATGAACGCATGCCCACGCCACTTGTGCATCAAACAAATATAAGTATTTGCGACTGCTCAGGCCAAATATGCATCTTCGCACGTCCGTTTTAGGGAGACAAAAAGACAATTACCAAAAGACGATTAAGCTTCACTGCATCACGAAAGCACTGTGGTAAAGCCAACATGAGCAGAAGAGCAATACATGATACGAAATGAACGCAAGCACAGGCCACTTGGGCATAAAAAAATATAGGCATTTGCGACTGCTCAGGCCAAATATGCATCTTAGCACGTCCGTTTCAGGGAGACAATAAGACAATTACGGAAAGATGCTTAAGCTTCACTGCATCGCGAAATTCACTGCGGTAAAGCCAGCGTGAGCAGAAAGGCATTACATGATACGAAAGGAACGCATGCACAGGCCACTTGTGCATCAAACAAATATAAGCGTTTGCGACTGCTCAGGCCAAATATGCATCTTGGCACGTCCGTTTCAGAGAGACAAAAAGACAATTACCGAAAGATGACTAAGCTTCACTGCATTGCGAAATTCACAGGGGTAAAGCCAGCGTGAGCGGAAAAGCATTACATGATACGAAATGAACGCAAGAACAGGCCACTTGTGCATCAAACAAATATAAGCATTTGCGACTGCACAGGCCAAATATGCATTTTGGCACGTCCCTTTCTGGCAAACAAAAGGACAAATACTTATATATGATTAAGCTTCACTGCATCACAAAAGCACTGCGGTAAAGCCAGTTTGAGCACAAGAGCATTACATCATACGAAATGAACGCAAGCCCACGCCACTTGTGCATCAAAAAAATATAAGTATTAGCGACTGCTCAGGCCAATATGCATCTTGGTATGTCCATTTCAGGGAGATAAAAAGACACATACCAAAAGATGATTAAGCTTCACTGCATCGCAAAAGCACTGCGCTAAAGCCAGCGTGAGCAGAAGAGCATTACATGATACGAAACGAACGCATGCACAGGCCACTTGTGCATCAAACAAATATAAGCATTTGCGACTGCTCAGGCCAAATATGCATCTTGGCACGTCCGTTTCAGAGAGACAAAAAGACAATTACCGAAAGATGACTAAGCTTCACTGCATTGCGAAATTCACAGCGGTAAAGCCAGCGTGAGCGGAAAAGCATTACATGATACGAAATGACTGCAAGAAAGGCCACTTGTGCATCAAACAAATATAAGCATTTGCGACTGCACAGGCCAAATATGCATCTTGGCACGTCCGTTTCTGGCAAACAAAAGGACAAATACTTAAAAATGATCAAGCTTCACTGCATTGCGAAAGCACTACGGTAAAGCCAGCGTGAGCAGAAGAGCATTACAAGATACGAAATGAACGCATGCACAGGCCACTTGTGCATCAAACTAATATAAGTATTTGCGACTGCTCAGGCCAAATATGCATCTTGGCACGTCTGTTTTAGGGAGACAAGAAGACAATTACCAAAAAATTATTAAGCTTCACTGCATCGAAAAAGCACTGTGGTAAAGCCAGCGTGAACAGAAGAGCATTACATGATACGAAATTGAAATTGCTCCAGCCACAGTTCAAATAGAGTCCGACGTTTCGAGACCGACTCGGTCCCTTCCTCAGGGGGTGACTGTCTTAGTCATGGAAGTGTCGTCGCGTCGTGTTCTCTCACCCCGGCTCCGGCTTTCCCTTTCCACCACGTTTCGGAGACCGTGAACGTACACCGAAGGCATTGTTCCCAGCGAGCGGTTCATGTTGGCAGGCGTATGCTGAATGTGCCAAGACTCGAGCAAGAGCCTCTTTCCCAAATTCCGTTCTGTTTCAATAACAGAAGCGCCGTCTAAGTCAATTTTATGGTCATGCTTCTCGCAGTGCTCTGCCAGAGCGCTACGTTGCACTTCCATCTTCCTGACGTCTTTCTTGTGTTGGCGCATTCTTTCCGGGAAACTTTTGCTCTCGCCTATGTAGCAGGCTGGACACCCAGAACACGACACTTTGTAGACAACGCCCGGGTGTAGCTCCCTCGGAGGTCGGTCTTTCGGCCGCGCTAGCAAGCGAGCGAGCGTCGAAACAGGTTTATGGATTACCGTGACCCCGGCTTTTCCTAGGACTCTCGAGAGCTGTTAACTTAGCCAGACAGATTGCTGTCAAAATGTTTACGTTTAAATGATACGAAATGAACGCATGCACAAGCCACCTGTGCATCAAACAAATATAAGCATTTGCGACTGCTCGGGCCAAATACGCATCTTGGCACGTCCGTTTCAGGCAAACAAAAAGACAAATACTTAAATTTATTCAAGCTTCACTGCATCGCAAAAGCACTGCGGTAATGCCAGCGTGAACAGAAGGGCATTACAAGATACGAATTGAACACATGCACAATCCACTTGTGCATGAAACAATTATAAGCATTTGCGCCTGCTCAGGCTAAATATGCATCTTAGCACGTCCGTTTCAGGGAGACAATAAGACAATTACGGAAAGATGCCAGGCTTCACTGCATCACGAAATTCACTGCGGTAAAGCCAGCGTGAGCAGAAAAGCATTACATGATACGAAATGAACGCAAGAACAGGCCACTTGTGCATCAAACAAATATAAGTATTTGCGACTGCACAGGCCAAATATGCATCTTGGCACGTCCGTTTCTGGCAAACAAAAGGACAAATACTTAAATATGATCAAGCTTCACTGCATTGCAAAAACACTACGGTAAAGCCAGCGTGAGCAGAAGAGCATTACAAGATACGAATTGAACGCATGCACAGGCCACTTGTGCATCAAACAAATATAAGTATTTGCGACTGCTCAGGCCAAATATGCATCTTGGCACATCCGTTTTAGGGAGACAAAAAGACAATTACCAAGAAATTATTAGGCTTCACTGGATTTAAAAAGCACTGCGGTAAAGCCAGCGTGAACAGAAGAGCATTACATGATACGAAATGAACGCATGCACAAGCCACTTGTGCATCAAACAAATATAAGCGTTTGCGACTGCTCAGGCCAAATATGCATCTTGGCACGTCCGTTTAAGAGAGACAAAAAGACAATTACCAAAAAATTATTAAGCTTCACTGGATCGAAAAAGCACTGTGGTAAAGCCAGCGTGAACAGAAGAGCATTACATGATACGAAATGAACGCATGCACAAGCCACCTGTGCATCAAACAAATATAAGCATTTGCGACTGCTCGGGCCAAATACGCATCTTGGCACGTCCGTTTCAGGGACACGAAAAGACAAATACTTAAATTTATTCAAACTTCACTGCATCGCAAAAGCACTGCGGTAATGCCAGCATGAGCAGAAGAGCATTACATGATACGAAATGAACGCATGCACAAGCCACTTGTGCATCAAACAAATATAAGCATTTGCGACTGCTCGAGCCAAATACGCATCTTGGCACGTCCGTTTCAGGCAAACAAAAGGACAAATACTTAAATATGATCAAGCTTCACTGCATTGCAAAAACACTACGGTAAAGCCAGCTTGAGCAGAAGAGCATTACAAGATACGAATTGAACGCATGCACAGGCCACTTGTGCATTAAACAAATATAAGTATTTGCGACTGCTCAGGCCAAATATGCATCTTGGCACATCCGTTTTAGGGAGACAAAAAGACAATTACCAAAAAATTATTAAGCTTCACTGGGTCGAAAAAGCACTGCGGTAAAGCCAGCGTGAACAGAAGAGCATTACATGATACGAAATGAACGCATGCACAACCCACTTGTGCATCAAACAAATATAAGCGTTTGCGACTGCTCGGGCCCAATATGCATCTTGGCATGTCCGTTTCATGGAGACAAAAAGACAATTACCAAAACATGATTAGGCTTCACTGCATCGCGAAAGCAATGCGGTAAAGCCACCGTGAGCAGAAAAGCATTACATGATACGAAATGAACGCAAGAACAGGCCACTTGTGCATCAAACAAATATGAGCATTTGCGACTGCACAGTCCAAATATGCATTTTGGCACGTCCCTTTCTGGCAAACAAAAGGACAAATACTTATATAAGATTAAGCTTCACTGCATCACAAAAGCACTGCGGTAAAGCCAGCTTGAGCACAAGAGCATTAGATCATACGAAATGAACGCAAGCCCACGCCACTTGTGCATCAAAAAAATATAAGTATTAGCGACTGCTCAGGCCAATATACATCTTGGCACGTCCATTTCAGGGAGATAAAAAGACACATACCAAAAGATGATTAAGCTTCACTGCATCGCAAAAGCAATACGCTAAAGCCAGCGTGAGCAGAAGAGCATTACATGATACGAAACGAACGCATGCACAGGCCACTTGTGCATCAAACAAATATAAGCATTTGCGACTGCTCAGGCCAAATATGCATCTTGGCACGTCCGTTTCAGGCAAACAAAAGGACAAACACTAAATAATGATCAAGCTTCACTGCATCGCGAAAGCACTGCGGTAATGCCAGCGTGAGCAGAAGGGCATTACATGATACGAATTGAACGCATGCACAGGCCACTTGTGCATCAAACAAATATGAGCATTTGCGACTGCACAGTCCAAATATGCATTTTGGCACGTCCCTTTCTGGCAAACAAAAGGACAAATACTTATATAAGATTAAGCTTCACTGCATCACAAAAGCACTGCGGTAAAGCCAGCTTGAGCACAAGAGCATTAGATCATACGAAATGAACGCATGCCCACGCCACTTGTGCATCAAACAAATATAAGTATTTGCGACTGCTCAGGCCAAATATGCATCTTCGCACGTCCGTTTTAGGGAGACAAAAAGACAATTACCAAAAAATTATTAAGCTTCACAGGATCGAAAAAGCACTGCGGTAAAGCCGGCGTGAACAAAAGAGCATTACATGATTCGAAATGAACGCATGCACAAGCCACTTGTGCATCAAACAAATATAAGCATTTGCGACAGCTCAGGCCAAATATGCATCTTGGCACGTCCGTTTCAGAGAGACAAAAAGACAATTACCAAAAGACGATTAAGCTTCACTGCATCACGAAAGCACTGTGGTAAAGCCAACATGAGCAGAAGAGTAATACATGATACGAAATGAACGCAAGCACAGGCCACTTGTGCATAAAAAATATAGGCATTTGCGACTGCTCAGGCAAAATATGCATCTTAGCACGTCCGTTTCAGGGAGACAATAAGACAATTACGGAAAGATGCCTAAGCTTCACTGCATCGCGAAATTCACTGCGGTAAAGCCAGCGTGAGCAGAAAAGCATTACATGATACGAAATGAACGCATGCACAGGCCACTTGTGCATCAAACAAATACAAGCATTTGCGACTGCTCAGGCCAAATATGCATCTTGGCACGTCCGTTTCAGAGAGACAAAAAGACAATTACCGAAAGATGACTAAGCTTCACTGCATTGCGAAATTCACAGCGGTAAAGCCAGCGTGAGCGGAAAAGCATTACATGATACGAAATGAACGCAAGAACAGGCCACTTGTGCATCAAACAAATATAAGCATTTGCGACTGCACAGTCCAAATATGCATTTTGGCACGTCCCTTTCTGGCAAACAAAAGGACAAATACTTATATATGATTAAGCTTCACTGCATCACAAAAGCACTGCGGTAAAGCCAGCTTGAGCACAAGAGCATTACATCATACGAAATGAACGCAAGCCCACGCCACTTGTGCATCAAAAAAATATAAGTATTAGCGAATGCTCAGGCCAATATGCATCTTGGTACGTCCATTTCAGGGAGATAAAAAGACACATACCAAAAGATGATTAAGCTTCACTGCATCGCAAAAGCACTGCGCTAAAGCCAGCGTGAGCAGAAGAGCATTACATGATACGAAACGAACGCATGCACAGGCCACTTGTGCATCAAACAAATATAAGCATTTGCGACTGCTCAGGCCAAATATGCATCTTGGCACGTCCGTTTCAGAGAGACAAAAAGACAATTACCGAAAGATGACTAAGCTTCACTGCATTGCGAAATTCACAGCGGTAAAGCCAGCGTGAGCGGATACGCATTACATGATACGAAATGAACGCAAGAACAGGCCACTTGTGCATCAATAAATATAAGCATTTGCGACTGCTCAGGCCAAATATGCATCTTGGCATGTTCGTCTCAGACAAACGAAAAGACAAATACTAAAATATGATCAAGCTTCACTGCATCGAAAAAGCACTGTAAAGCCAGCGTGAGCAGAAGAGCATTAGATGATACGAATTGAACGCAAGCCCAGGCCACTTGCGCATCTAACAAAGATAGGCATTTGCGGCTGCTCAACCCAAATATACATCTTGGCACGTCCATTTCAGGCAAACAAAAGGACAAATACTTAAATTTGATCAAGCTTCACTGCATCGCAAAAGCACTGCGGTAATGCCAGCGTGAGCAGAAGAGCATTACATGATACGAAATGAACGCATGCACAGGCCACTTGTGCATCAAACAAATATAAGCATTTGCGACTGCTCAGGCCAAATATGCATCTTGGCACGTCCGTTTCATGGAGACAAAAAGATAATTACCAAAAGATGATTAAGCTTCACTGCATCGCGAAATAACTGCGGTAAAGCCACCGTGAGCAGAAAAGCATTACATGATACGAAATTAACGCATGCACAGGACACTTTTGCATCAAACAAATATAAGCATTCGCGACTGCTCAGGCCAAATATGCATCTTGGCACGTCCGTTTCAGGCAAACAAAAGGACAAATACTAAAATATCATCAAGCTTCACTGCATCGAAACAGCACTGCGGTAAAGCCAGCATGAGCAGAAGAGCATTACATGATACGAAATGAACGCATGCACAAGCCACTTGTGCATCAAACAAATATAAGCATTTGCGACTGCTCGAGCCAAATACGCATCTTGGCACGTCCGTTTCAGGCAAACAAAAAGACAAATACTTAAATTTATTCAAGCTTCACTGCATCGCGAAAGCACTGCGGTAAAGCCAGCGTGAGCAGAAGAGCATTACATGATACGAAATGAACGCATACACAGGCCACTAGTGCATCAAACAAATATAAGTATTTGCGACTGCTCAGGCCAAATATGCATCTTGGCACGTCCGTTTTAGGGAGACAAAAAGACAATTACCAAAAAATTATTAAGCTTCACTGGATCGAAAAAGCACTGTGGTAAAGCCAGCGTGAACAGAAGAGCATTACATGATACGAAATGAACGCATGCACAAGCCACCTGTGCATCAAACAAATATAAGCATTTGCGACTGCTCGGGCCAAATACGCATCTTGGCACGTCCGTTTCAGGCAAACAAAAAGACAAATACTTAAATTTATTCAAACTTCACTGCATCGCAAAAGCACTGCGGTAATGCCTGCGTGAGCAGAAGGGCATTACTTGATACGAATTGAACGCATGCACAATCCACTTGTGCATGAAACAATTATAATCATTTTCGACTGCTCAGGCTAAATATGCATCTTGGCACGTCCGTTTCAGGCAAACAAAAGGACAAATACTAAAATATGATCAAGCTTCACTGCATCGCGAAAGCACTGCGGTAAAGCCAGCGTGAGCACAATAGCATTACTTGATACGAAATGAACGCATGCCCACGCCACTTGTGCATCAAACAAATATAAGTATTTGCGACTGCTCAGGCCAAATATGCATCTTCGCACGTCCGTTTTAGGGAGACAAAAAGACAATTACTAAAAAATTATTAAGCTTCACAGGATCGAAAAAGCACTGCGGTAAAGCCAGCGTGAACAGAAGAGCATTACATGATACGAAATGAACGCTTGCACAAGCCACTTGTGCATCAAACAAATATAAGCATTTGCGACAAATCAGGCCAAATATGCATCTTGGCACGTCCGTTTCAGAGAGACAAAAAGACAATTACCAACAGACGATTAAGCTTCACTGCATCACGAAAGCACTGTGGTAAAGCCAACATGAGCAGAAGAGCAATACAAGATACGAAATGAACGCAAGCACAGGCCACTTGTGCATAAAAAAATATAGGCATTTGCGACTGCTCAGGCCAAATATGCATCTTAGCACGTCCGTTTTAGGGAGACAATAAGACAATTACGGAAAGATGCCTAAGCTTCACTGCATCGCGAAATTCACTGCGGTATAGCCAGCGTGAGCAGAAAAGCATTACATGATACGAAATGAACGCAAGAACAGGCCACTTGTGCATCAAACAAATATAAGCATTTGCGACTGCACAGGCCAATTATGCATCTTGGCACGTCCGTTTCTGGCAAACAAAAGGACAAATACTTAAATATGATCAAGCTTCACTGCATTGCAAAAACACTACGGTAAAGCCAGCTTGAGCAGAAGAGCATTACAAGATACGAATTGAACGCATGCACAGGCCACTTGTGCATCAAACAAATATAAGTATTTGCGACTGCTCAGGCCAAATATGCATCTTGGCACATCCGTTTTAGGGAGACAAAAAGACAATTACCAAAAAATTATTAAGCTTCACTGGATCGAAAAAGCACTGCGGTAAAGCCAGCGTGAACCGAAGAGCATTACATGATACGAAATGAACGCATGCACATCCCACTTGTGCATCAAACAAATATAAGCGTTTGCGACTGCTCGGGCCCAATATGCATCTTGGCATGTCCGTTTCATGGAGACAAAAAGACAATTACCAAAACATGATTAGGCTTCACTGCATCGCGAAAACAATGCGGTAAAGCCACCGTGAGCAGAAAAGCATTACATGATACGAAATGAACGCAAGAACAGGCCACTTGTGCATCAAACAAATATAAGCATTTGCGACTGCACAGTCCAAATATGCATTTTGGCACGTCCCTTTCTGGCAAACAAAAGGACAAATACTTATATATGATTAAGCTTCACTGCATCACAAAAGCACTGCGGTAAAGCCAGCTTGAGCACAAGAGCATTAGATCATACGAAATGAACGCAAGCCCACGCCACTTGTCCATCAAAAAAATATAAGTATTAGCGACTGCTCAGGCCAATATGCATCTTGGCACGTCCATTTCAGGGAGATAAAAAGACACATACCAAAAGGTGATTAAGCTTCACTGCATCGCAAAAGCACTGCGCTAAATCCAGCGTGAGCAGAAGAGCATTACATGATACGAAACGAACGCATGCACAGGCCACTTGTGCATCAAACAAATATAAGCATTTGCGACTGCTCAGGCCAAATATGCATCTTGGCACGTCCGTTTCAGGCAAACAAAAGGACAAATACTAAATAATGATCAAGCTTCACTGCATCGCGAAAGCACTGCGGTAATGCCAGCGTGAGCAGAAGGGCATTACATGATACGAATTGAACGCATGCACAGGCCACTTGTGCATGAAACAATTATAAGCATTTGCGACTGCTCAGGCTAAATATGCATCTTGGCACGTCCGTTTCAGGCAAACAAAAGGACAAATACTAAAATATGATCAAGCTTCACTGCATCGCGAAAGCACTGCGGTAAAGCCAGCGTGAGCACAATAGCATTACTTGATACGAAATGAACGCATGCCCACGCCACTTGTGCATCAAACAAATATAAGTATTTGCGACTGCTCAGGCCAAATATGCATCTTCGCACGTCCGTTTTAGGGAGACAAAAAGACAATTACCAAAAGACGATTAAGCTTCACTGCATCACGAAAGCACTGTGGTAAAGCCAACATGAGCAGAAGAGCAATACATGATACGAAATGAACGCAAGCACAGGCCACTTGGGCATAAAAAAATATAGGCATTTGCGACTGCTCAGGCCAAATATGCATCTTAGCACGTCCGTTTCAGGGAGACAATAAGACAATTACGGAAAGATGCCTAAGCTTCACTGCATCGCGAAATTCACTGCGGTAAAGCCAGCGTGAGCAGAAAAGCATTACATGATACGAAATGAACGCATGCACAGGCCACTTGTGCATCAAACAAATATAAGCATTTGCGACTGCTCAGGCCAAATATGCATCTTGGCACGTCCGTTTCAGAGAGACAAAAAGACAATTACCGAAAGATGACTAAGCTTCACTGCATTGCGAAATTCACAGCGGTAAAGCCAGCGTGAGCGGAAAAGCATTACATGATACGAAATGAACGCAAGAACAGGCCACTTGTGCATCAAACAAATATAAGCATTTGCGACTGCACAGGCCAAATATGCATTTTGGCACGTCCCTTTCTGGCAAACAAAAGGACAAATACTTATATATGATTAAGCTTCACTGCATCACAAAAGCACTGCGGTAAAGCCAGCTTGAGCACAAGAGCATTACATCATACGAAATGAACGCAAGCCCACGCCACTTGTGCATCAAAAAAATATAAGTATTAGCGACTGCTCAGGCCAATATGCATCTTGGTACGTCCATTTCAGGGAGATAAAAAGACACATACCAAAAGATGATTAAGCTTCACTGCATCGCAAAAGCACTGCGCTAAAGCCAGCGTGAGCAGAAGAACATTACATGATACGAAACGAACGCATGCACAGGCCACTTGTGCATCAAACAAATATAAGCATTTGCGACTGCTCAGGCCAAATATGCATCTTGGCACGTCCGTTTCAGAGAGACAAAAAGACAATTACCGAAAGATGACTAAGCTTCACTGCATTGCGAAATTCACAGCGGTAAAGCCAGCGTGAGCGGAAAAGCATTACATGATACGAAATGAACGCAAGAACAGGCCACTTGTGCATCAAACAAACATAAGCATTTGCGACTGCACAGGCCAAATATGCATTTTGGCACGTCCCTTTCTGGCAAACAAAAGGACAAATACTTATATATGATTAAGCTTCACTGCATCACAAAAGCACTGCGGTAAAGCCAGCTTGAGCACAAGAGCATTACGTCATACGAAATGAACGCAAGCCCACGCCACTTGTGCATCAAAAAAATATAAGTATTAGCGACTGCTCAGGCCAATATGCATCTTGGTACGTCCATTTCAGGGAGCTAAAAAGACACATACCAAAAGATGATTAAGCTTCACTGCATCGCAAAAGCACTGCGCTAAAGCCAGCGTGAGCAGAAGAGCATTACATGATACGAAACGAACGCATGCACAGGCCACTTGTACATCAAACAAATATAAGCATTTGCGACTGCTCAGGCCAAATATGCATCTTGGCACGTCCGTTTCAGAGAGACAAAAAGACAATTACCGAAAGATGGCTAAGCTTCACTGCATTGCGAAATTCACAGCGGTAAAGCCAGCGTGAGCGGATAAGCATTACATGATACGAAATGAACGCAAGAACAGGCCACTTGTGCATCAATAAATATAAGCATTTGCGACTGCTCAGGCCAAACATGCATCTTGGCATGTTCGTCTCAGACAAACGAAAAGACAAATACTAAAATATGATCAAGCTTCACTGCATCGAAAAAGCACTGCGGTAAAGCCAGCGTGAGCAGAAGAGCATTAGATGATACGAAATGAACGCAAGCCCAGGCCACTTGCGCATCTAACAAAGATAGGCATTTGCGGCTGCTCAAGCCAAATATGCATCTTGGCACGTCCATTTCAGACAAAGAAAAGGACAAATACTTAAATTTGATCAAGCTTCACTGCATCGCAAAAGCACTGCGGTAATGCCAGCGTGAGCAGAAGAGCTATACATGATACGAAATGAACGCATGCACAGGCCACTTGTGCATCAAACAAATATAAGCATTTGCGACTGCTCAGGCCAAATATGCATCTTGGCACGTCCGTTTCATGGAGACAAAAAGATAATTACCAAAAGATGATTAAGCTTCACTGCATCGCGAAAGCACTGCGGTAAAGCCACCGTGAGCAGAAAAGCATTACATGATACGAAATTAACGCATGCACAGGCCACTTTTGCATCAAACAAATATAAGCATTCGCGACTGCTCAGGCCAAATATGCATCTTGGCACGTCCGTTTCAGGCAAACAAAAGGACAAATACTAAAATATCATCAAGCTTCACTGCATCGAAACAGCACTGCGGTAAAGCCAGCATGAGCAGAAGAGCATTACATGATACGAAATGAACGCATGCACAAGCCACTTGTGCATCAAACAAATATAAGCATTTGCGACTGCTCGAGCCAAATACGCATCTTGGCACGTCCGTTTCAGGCAAACAAAAAGACAAATACTTAAATTTATTCAAGCTTCACTGCATCGCGAAAGCACTGCGGTAAAGCCAGCGTGAGCAGAAGAGCATTACATGATGCGAAATGAACGCATACAAAGGCCACTTGTGCATCAAACAAATATAAGCATTTGCGACTGCACAGGCCAAATATGCATCTTGGCACGTCCGTTTCTGGCAAACAAAAGGACAAATACTTAAATATGATCAAGCTTCACTGCATTGCAAAAACACTACGGTAAAGCCAGCTTGAGCAGAAGAGCATTACAAGATACGAATTGAACGCATGCACAGGCCACTTGTGCATCAAACAAATATAAGTATTTGCGACTGCTCAGGCCAAATATGCATCTTGGCACATCCGTTTTAGGGAGACAAAAAGACAATTACCAAAAAATTATTAAGCTGCACTGGATCGAAAAAGCACTGCGGTAAAGCCAGCGTGAACAGAAAAGCATTACATGATACGAAATGAACGCAGGCACAACCCACTTGTGCATCAAACAAATATAAGCGTTTGCGACTGCTCGGGCCCAATATGCATCTTGGCATGTCCGTTTCATGGAGACAAAAAGACAATTACCAAAACGTGATTAGGCTTCACTGCATCGCGAAAGCAATGCGGTAAAGCCACCGTGAGCAGAAAAGCATTACATGATACGAAATGAACGCAAGAACAGGCCACTTGTGCATCAAACAAATATAAGCATTTGCGACTGCACAGTCCAAATATGCATTTTGGCACGTCCCTTTCTGGCAAACAAAAGGACAAATACTTATATATGATTAGGCTTCACTGCATCACAAAAGCACTGCGGTAAAGCCAGCTTGAGCACAAGAGCATTAGATCATACGAAATGAACGCAAGCCCACGCCACTTGTGCATCAAATAAATATAAGTATTAGCGACTGCTCAGGCCAATATGCATCTTGGCACGTCCGTTTTAGGGAGACAAAGAGACAATTACCAAAAAATTATTAAGCTTCACAGGATCAAAAAAGCACTGCGGTAAAGCCGGCGTGAACAGAAGAGCATTACATGATAAGAAATGAACGCATGCACAAGCCACTTGTGCATCAAACAAATAAAAGCATTTGCGACAGCTCAGGCCAAATATGCATCTTGGCACGTCCGTTTCAGAGAGACAAAAGGACAATTACCAAAAGACGATTAAGCTTCACTGCATCACGAAAGCACTGTGGTAAAGCCAACATGAGCAGAAGAGCAATACATGATACGAAATGAACGCAAGCACAGGCCACTTGTGCATAAAAAAATATAGGCATTTGCGACTGCTCAGGCCAAATATGCATCTTAGCACGTCCGTTTCAGGGAGACAATAAGAATATAACGGAAAGATGCCTAAGCTTCACTGCATCGCGAAATTCCCTGCGGTAAAGCCAGCGTGAGCACAATAGCATTACTTGATACGAAATGAACGCATGCCCACGCCACTTGTGCATCAAACAAATATAAGTATTTGCGACTGCTCAGGCCAAATATGCATCTTCGCACGTCAGTTTTAGGGAGACAAAAAGACAATTACCAAAAGACGATTAAACTTCACTGCATCACGAAAGCACTGTGGTAAAGCCCACATGAGCAGAAGAGCAATACATGATACGAAATGAACGCAAGCACAGGCCACTTGTGCATAAAAAATATAGGCATTTGCGACTGCTCAGGCCAAATATGCATCTTAGCACGTCCGTTTCAGGAAGACAATAAGACAATTACGGAAAGATGCCTAAGCTTCACTGCATCGCGAAATTCACTGCGGTAAAGCCAGCGTGAGCAGAAAAGCATTACATGATACGAAATGAACGCATGCACAGGCCACTTGTGCATCAAACAAATATAAGCATTTGCGACTGCACAGGCCAAATATGCATTTTGGCACGTCCCTTTCTGGCACACAAAAGGACAAATACTTATATATGATTAAGCTTCACTGCATCACAAAAGCACTGCGGTAAAGACAGCTTGAGCACAAGAGCATTACGTCATACGAAATGAACGCAAGCCCATGCCACTTGTGCATCAAAAAAATATAAGTATTAGCGACTGCTCAGGCCAATATGCATCTTGGTACGTCCATTTCAGGGAGCTAAAAAGACACATACCAAAAGATGATTAAGCTTCACTGCATCGCAAAAGCACTGCGCTAAAGCCAGCGTGAGCAGAAGAGCATTACATGATACGAAACGAACGCATGCACAGGCCACATGTGCATCAAACAAATATAAGCATTTGCGACTGCTCAGGCCAAATATGCATCTTGGCACGTCCGTTTCAGAGAGACAAAAAGACAATTACCGAAAGATGACTAAGCTTCACTGCATTGCGAAATTCACAGCGGTAAAGCCAGCGTGAGCGGATAAGCATTACATGATACGAAATGAACGCAAGAACAGGCCACTTGTGCATCAATAAATATAAGCATTTGCGACTGCTCAGGCCAAATATGCATCTTGGCATGTTCGTCTCAGACAAACAAAAGGACAAATACTAAAATATGATCAAGCTTCACTGCATCGCGAAAGCACTGCGGTAAAGCCAGCGTGAGCACAATAGCATTACTTGATACGAAATGAACGCATGCCCACGCCACTTGTGCATCAAACAAATATAAGCATTTGCGACTGCTTAGGCCAATTATGCATCTTGGCATGTCCGTCTCAGACAAAAGAAAAGACAAATACTACAATATGATCAAGCTTCACTGCATCGAAAAAGCACTGCGGTAAAGCCAGCGTGAGCAGAAGAGCATTACATGATACGAAATGAATGCATGCCCAGGCCACTTGTGCATCAAACAAAGATAGGCATTTGCGGCTGCTCAAGCCAAATATGCATCTTGGCACGTCCGTTTCAGGCAAACATAAGGACCAATACTTAAATTTGATCAAGCTTCACTGCATCGCAAAAGCACTGCGGTAATGCCAGCGTGAGTAGAAGAGCATTACATGATACGAAATGAACGCATACACAGGCCACTTGTGCATCAATCAAATATAAGCATTTGCGACTGCTCAGGCCAAATATGCATCTTGACATGTTTTCAGGGAGACAAAAAAACAATTACCAAGAGATGATTAGGCTTCACTGCATTGCGAAAGCACTGCAGTAAACTAGCGTGAGAACAAGAGCATTACTTAATACGAAATGAACGCATGCCCACGCTACTTGTGCATCAAACAAATATAAGCATTTGCGACTGCACAGGCCAAATATGCATCTTGGCACGTCTGTTTCTGGCAAACAAAACGACAAATACTTAAATATGATCAAGCTTCACTGCATTGCAAAAGCACTGTGGAAAAGCCAGCGTGAGCAAAAGAGCATTACAAGATACGAAATGAACGCATGCACAGGCCACTTGTGCATCAAACAAATATTAGTATTTGCGACTGCTCAGGCCAAATATGCATCTTGGCACGTCCGTTTAAGGGAGACAAAAAGACAATTACAAAAAATCATTAAGCTTCACTGGATCGAAAAAGCACTGCGGTAAAACCAGCGTTAACAGAAGAGCATTACATGATACGAAATGAACGCATGCACAAGCCACTTGTGCATCAAACAAATATAAGCATTTGCGACTGCTCGGGCCAAATATGCAACTTGGCACGTTCGTTTCAGGGAGACAAAACTACAATTACCAAAAGCTGATTAAGCTTCACTCCATCTCCAAAGCACTGCGGTAAAACCAGCATGAGCAGAAGAGCAATACATGATACGAAATGAACGCATGCACAGGCCACTTGTGCATCAAACAAATATAAGCATTTGCGACTGCTCTGGCCAAATATGCATCTTGGCACGTCCGTTTCAGGGAGACAAAAAGACAGTTACCGAAAGATGACTAAGCTTCACTGCATCGCGAAATTCACTGCGGTAAAGCCAGCGTGAGCAGAAAAGCATTACATGATACGAAATGACTGCAAGAACAGGCCACTTGTGCATCAAACAAATATAAGCATTTGCGACTGCACAGGCCAAATATGCATCTTGGCACGTCCGTTTCTGGCAAACAAAAGGAGAAATACTTAAATATGATCAAGCTTCACTGCATTGCAAAAGCACTACGGTAAAGCCAGCGTGAGCAGAAGAGCATTACAAAATACGAAATGAACGCATGCACAGGCCACTTGTGCATCAAACAAATATAAGTATTTGCGACTGCTCAGGCCAAATATGCATCTTGGCACGTCCGTTTCAGGGAGACAAAAAGACAATTACCAAAAAATTATTAAGCTTCACAGGATCGAAAAAGTACTGCGGTAAAGCCAGCGTGAACAGAAGAGCATTACATGATACGAAATGAACGCATGCAGAGGCCACTTGTGCATATAACAAATATAAGCATTTGCGACAGCTCAGGCCAAATATGCATCTTGGCACGTCCGTTTCAGAGAGACAAAAAGACAATTACCAAAAGACGATTAAGCTTCACTGCATCACGAAAGCACTGTGGTAAAGCCAACATGAGCAGAAGAGCAATACATGATACGAAATGAACGCAAGCACAGGCCACTTGTGCATAAAAAAATATAGGCATTTGCGACTGCTCAGGCCAAATATGCATCTTAGCACGTCCGTTTCAGGGAGACAATAAGACAATTACGGAAAGATGCCTAAGCTTCACTGCATCGCGAAATTCACTGCGGTAAAGCCAGCGTGAGCAGAAAAGCATTACATGATACGAAATGAACGCAAGAACAGGCCACTTATGCATCAAACAACTATAAGCATTTGCGACTGCACAGGCAAAATATGCATCTTGGCACGTCCGTTTCTGGCAAACAAAAGGACAAATACTTAAATATGATCAAGCTTCACTGCATTGCAAAAACACTACAGTAAAGCCAGCGTGAGCAGAAGAGCATTACAAGATACGAATTGAACGCATGCACAGGCCCCTTGTGCATCAAACAAATATAAGTATTTGTGACTGCTCAGGCCAATTATGCATCTTGGCACATCCGTTTTAGGGAGACAAAAAGACAATTACCAAAAAATTATTCAGCTTCACTGGATCGAAAAAGCACTGCGCTAAAGCCAGCGTGAGCAGAAGAGCATTACATGATACGAAACGAACGCATGCACAGGCCACTTGTGCATCAAACAAATATAAGCGTTTGCGACTGCTCGGGCCCAACATGCATCTTGGCATGTCCGTTTCATGGATACAAAAAGACAATTACCAAAACATGATTAGGCTTCACTGCATCGCGAAAGCACTGCGGTAAAGCCACCGTGAGCAGAAAAGCATTACATGATACGAAATTAACGCATGCACAGGCCACTTTTGCATCAAACAAATATAAGCATTTGCGACTGCACAGGCCAAATATGCATCTTGGCACGTCCGTTTCAGGCAAACAAAAGGACAAATACTTAAATAAGATCAAGCTTCACTGCATCACAAAAGCACTGCGGTAAAGCCAGCTTGAGCACAAGAGCATTACATCATACGAAATGAACTCAAGCCCACGCAACTTGTGCATCAAAAAAAAGTATTTGAGACTGCTCAGGCCAATATGCATCTTGGCACGTCCATTTCAGGGAGACAAAAAGACACATACCAAAAGATGATTAAGCTTCACTGCATCGCAAAAGCACTGCGCTAAAGCCAGCGTGAGCAGAAGAGCATTACTAGATACGAAACGAACGCATGCACAGGCCACTTGTGCATCAAACAAATATAAGCATTTGCGACTGCACAGGCCAAATATGCATCTTGGCACGTCCGCTTCAGGCAAACAAAAGGACAAATACTTAAATATGATCAAGCTTCACTGCATCACAAAAGCACTGCGGTAAAACCAGCTTCAGCAAATAGCATTACATGATACGAAATGAACGCATGCACAGGCCACTTGTGCATCAAACAAATATAAGCATTTGCGACAGCTCAGGCCAAATATGCATCTTGGCACGTCCGTTTCATGGAGACAAAAAGACAATTACCAAAAGATGATTAAGCTTCACTGCATCGCGAAAGCACTGCGGTAAAGCCACCGTGAGCAGAAAAGCATTACATGATACGAAATTAACGCATGCACAGGCCACTTTTGCATAACAAATATAAGCATTCGCGACTGCTCTGGCCAAATATGCATCTTGGCACGTCCGTTTCAGGCAAACAAAAGGACAAATACTAAAATATCATCAAGCTTCACTGCATCGAAACAGCACTGCGGTAAAGCCAGCATGAGCAGAAGAGCACTACATGATACGAAATGAACGCATGCACAGGCCACTTGTGCATCAAACAAATATAAGCATTTGCGACTGCTTAGGCCAAATATGCATCTTGGCATGTCCGTCTCAGACAAAAGAAAAGACAAATACTACAATATGATCAAGCTTCACTGCATCGAAAAAGCACTGCGGTAAAGCCAGCGTGAGCAGAAGAGCATTACATGATACGAAATGAATGCATGCCCAGGCCACTTGTGCATCAAACAAAGATAGGCATTTGCGGCTGCTCAAGCCAAATATGCATCTTGGCACGTCCGTTTCAGGCAAACATAAGGACCAATACTTAAATTTGATCAAGCTTCACTGCATCGCAAAAGCACTGCGGTAATGCCAGCGTGAGTAGAAGAGCATTACATGATACGAAATGAACGCATACACAGGCCACTTGTGCATCAATCAAATATAAGCATTTGCGACTGCTCAGGCCAAATATGCATCTTGACATGTTTTCAGGGAGACAAAAAAACAATTACCAAGAGATGATTAGGCTTCACTGCATTGCGAAAGCACTGCAGTAAACTAGCGTGAGAACAAGAGCATTACTTAATACGAAATGAACGCATGCCCACGCTACTTGTGCATCAAACAAATATAAGCATTTGCGACTGCACAGGCCAAATATGCATCTTGGCACGTCTGTTTCTGGCAAACAAAACGACAAATACTTAAATATGATCAAGCTTCACTGCATTGCAAAAGCACTGTGGAAAAACCAGCGTGAGCAAAAGAGCATTACAAGATACGAAATGAACGCATGCACAGGCCACTTGTGCATCAAACAAATATTAGTATTTGCGACTGCTCAGGCCAAATATGCATCTTGGCACGTCCGTTTTAGGGAGACAAAAAGACAATTACAAAAAATCATTAAGCTTCACTGGATCGAAAAAGCACTGCGGTAAAACCAGCGTTAACAGAAGAGCATTACATGATACGAAATGAACGCATGCACAAGCCACTTGTGCATCAAACAAATATAAGCATTTGCGACTGCTCGGGCCAAATATGCAACTTGGCACGTTCGTTTCAGGGAGACAAAACTACAATTACCAAAAGCTGATTAAGCTTCACTCCATCTCCAAAGCACTGCGGTAAAACCAGCATGAGCAGAAGAGCAATACATGATACGAAATGAACGCATGCACAGGCCACTTGTGCATCAAACAAATATAAGCATTTGCGACTGCACAGGCCAAATATGCATCTTGGCACGTCCGTTTCTGGCAAACAAAAGGAGAAATACTTAAATATGATCAAGCTTCACTGCATTGCAAAAGCACTACGGTAAAGCCAGCGTGAGCAGAAGAGCATTACAAAATACGAAATGAACGCATGCACAGGCCACTTGTGCATGAAACAAATATAAGTATTTGCGACTGCTCAGGCCAAATATGCATCTTGGCACGTCCGTTTCAGGGAGACAAAAAGACAATTACCAAAAAATTATTAAGCTTCACTGGATCGAAAAAGCACTGTGGTAAAGCCAGCGTGAACAGAAGAGCATTACATGATACGAAATGAACGCATGCACAAGCCACTTGTGCATCAAACAAATTTAGGCATTTGCGACTGCTCGGGCCAAATACGCATCTTGGCACGTCCGTTTCAGGCAAACAAAAAGACAAATACTAAAATTTATTCAAGCTTCACTGCATCGCAAAAGCACTGCGGTAATGCCAGCGTGAGCAGAAGAGCATTACATGATACGAATATAACGCATGCACAGGCCACTTGTGCATGAAACAATTATAAGCATTTGCGACTGCTCAGGCTAAATATGCATCTTGGCACGTCCGTTTCAGGCAAACAAAAGGACAAATACTAAAATATGATCAAGCTTCACTGCATCAAAAAAGCACTGCGGTAAAGCCAGCTTGAGCAGAAGAGCATTACATGATACGAATTGAACGCAGGCCAAGGCCACTTGCGCATCAAACAAATATAGGCATTTGCGACTGCTCAAGCCAAATATGCGTCTTGGCACGTCCGTTTCAGGCAAACAAAAGGACAAATACTTAAATTTGATCAAGCTTCTTTGCATCGCAAAAGCACTGAGGTAAATCCAGCGTGAGCAGAAGAGCATTACATGATACGAAATGAACGCATGCCCACGCCACTTGTGCATCAAAAAAATACAAGTATTTGCGACTCCTCCGGCCACATATGCATCTTGGCATGTCCTTTTCAGGCAAACAAAAGGACAAATACTTAAATATGATCAAGCTTCACTGCATCGCAAAAGTACTGCGGTTAAGCCAGCGTGAGCAGAAGAGCATTACATGTTATGAAATGAACGCATGCACAGGCCACTTGTGCATCAATCAAATATAAGCATTTGCGACTGCTCAGGCCAAATATGCATCTTAACATGTCGGTTTCAGGGAAACAAAAAAACAATTACCAAGAGATGATTAGGCTTCACTGCATTGCGAAAGCACTGCAGTAAAGCTAGCGTGAGATCAAGAGCATTACTTAATACGAAATGAACGCATGCCAACGCCTCTTGTGCATCAAAAAAATATAAGTATTTGCGACTGCTCAGGCCAAATACGCATCTTGGCACTTCCGTTTCAGGCAAACAAAAGGACAATTACTAAAATATGATCAAGCTTCACTGCATCAAAAAAGCACTGCGGTAAAGCCAGCATGACCAGAAGAGCACTACAATTGAACGCATGCCCAGGCCACTTGTGCATCAAATATAAGCATTTGCGACTGCACAGGCCAAATATGCATCTTGGCACGTCCGCTTCAGGCAAACAAAAGGACAAATATTTAAATATGATCAAGCTTCACTGCATCGCAAAAGTACTGCGGTTAAGCCAGCGTGAGCTAAGAGCATTACATGATACGAAATGAACGCATGCACAGGCCACTTGTGCATCAAACAAATATAAGCATTTGCGACAGCTCAGGCCAAATATGCATCTTGGCACGTCCGTTTCAGAGAGACAAAAAGACAATTACCAAAAGACGATTAAGCTTCACTGCATCACGAAAGCACTGCAGTAAAGCCAGCGTGAACAGAAGAGCATTACATGATACGAAATGAACGCACGCACAAGCCACTTGTGCATCAAACAAATATAAGCATTTGCGAATGCTCGGGCCAAAGATGCAACTTGGCACGTTCGTTTAAGGGGACAAAACTACAATTACCAAAAGCTAATTAGGCTTCACTGCATCGCCAAAGCACTGCGGTAAAGCCAGCATGAGCAGAAGAGCACTACATGATGCAAAATGAACGCATGCCCAGGCCACTAGTGCATCAAACAAATATAAGCATTTGCGACTGCACAGGCCAAATTTGCATCTTGGCACGTCCGCTTCAGGCAAACAAAAGGACAAATACTTAAATATGATCAAGCTTCTTTGCATCACAAAAGCACTGCGGTAAAGCCAGCTTGGGCAAATAGCATTACATGATACGAAATGAACGCATACTCAGGCCACTTGTGCATCAAACAAATATAAGCATTTGCGACTGCTCAGGCCAAATATGCATCTTGGCACATCCGTTTTAGGGAGACAAAAAGACAATTACCAAAAAATTATTAAGCTTCACTTAATCGAAAAAGCACTGCGGTAAAGCCAGCGTGAACAGAAGAGCATTATATGATACGAAATGAACGCATGCACAAGCCACTTGTGCATCAAACAAATATAAGCATTTGCGACTGCTCGGGCCAAATATGCAACTTGGCACGTTCGTTTCAGGGAGACAAAACTACAATTACCAAAAGCTGATTAAGCTTCACTGCATCGCCAAAGCACTGCGGTAAAACCAGCATGAGCAGAAGAGCATTACATGATACGAAATGAACACATGCACAGGCCACTTGTGCATCAACAAATATAAGCATTTGCGACTGCACAGGCCACTTGTGCATCAAACAAATATATGCATTTTCGACCTCTCAGGTCAAATATGCATCTTGGCATGTCCGTCTGAAACAAACGAAAAGACAAATACTAAAATATGATCAAGCTTCCCTGCATCGAAAAAGCACTGCGGTAAAGCCAGCGTGAGCAGAAGAGTATTACATGATACGAAATGAACGCATGCCCAGGCCACTTGCGCATCAAACAAAGATAGGCATTTGCGGCTGCTCAAGCCAAATATGCATCTTGGCACGTCCGTTTCAGGAAAACAAAAGGACAAATACCTAAATTTTATCAAGCTTCACTGCATCGCAAAAGCACTGCGGTAATGCCAGCGTGAACGGAAGAGGATTACATGATACGAAATGAACTCATGCACAGGCCACTTGTGCATCAATCAAATATAAGCATTTGCGACTGGTCAGGCCAAATATGCATCTTGGCACGTCCGTTTCATAGAGACAAAAAGACAATTACCAAAAGATGATCAAGCTTCACTGCATCGAAAAAGCATTGCGGTAAAGCCAGCATAAGCAGAAGAGCACTACATGATACGAAATGAACGCATGCCCAGGCCACTTGTGCATCAAACAAATATAATCATTTGCGACTGCTCAGGCCAATTATGCATCTTGGCACGTCCGTTTCGGGCAAACAAAAGGACAAATACTTAAATATGATCATGCTTCACTGCATAACAAAAGCACTGCGGTAAAGCCAGCGTGAGCAGAAGAGCAATACATGTTACGAAATGAAGGCATGCACAGGGTACATGTGCATCAAACAAATATAAGCATTTGCGATTGCCCAGGCCAAATATGCATCTTGGCATGTCCGTTTCAGGCAAACAAAAGGACAAATACTAAAATATGATCAAGCTTCACTGCATCAAAAAAGCACTGCGGTAAAGCCAGCTTGAGCAGAAGAGCATTACATGATACGAATTGAACGCAGGCCAAGGCCACTTGCGCATCAAACAAATATAGGCATTTGCGACTGCTCAAGCCAAATATGCGTCTTGGCACGTCCGTTTCAGGCAAACAAAAGGACAAATACTTAAATTTGATCAAGCTTCTTTGCATCGCAAAAGCACTGAGGTAAATCCAGCGTGAGCAGAAGAGCATTACATGATACGAAATGAACGCATGCCCACGCCACTTGTGCATCAAAAAAATACAAGTATTTGCGACTCCTCCGGCCACATATGCATCTTGGCATGTCCATTTCAGGCAAACAAAAGGACAAATACTTAAATATGATCAAGCTTCACTGCATCGCAAAAGTACTGCGGTTAAGCCAGCGTGAGCAGAAGAGCATTACATGTTATGAAATGAACGCATGCACAGGCCACTTGTGCATCAATCAAATATAAGCATTTGCGACTGCTCAGGCCAAATATGCATCTTAACATGTCGGTTTCAGGGAAACAAAAAAACAATTACCAAGAGATGATTAGGCTTCACTGCATTGCGAAAGCACTGCTGTAAAGCTAGCGTGAGATCAAGAGCATTACTTAATACGAAATGAACGCATGCCAACGCCTCTTGTGCATCAAAAAAATATAAGTATTTGCGACTGCTCAGGCCAAATACGCATCTTGGCACTTCCGTTTCAGGCAAACAAAAGGACAATTACTAAAATATGATCAAGCTTCACTGCATCAAAAAAGCACTGCGGTAAAGCCAGCATGACCAGAAGAGCACTACAAATGAACGCATGCCCAGGCCACTTGTGCATCAAATATAAGCATTTGCGACTGCACAGGCCAAATATGCATCTTGGCACGTCCGCTTCAGGCAAACAAAAGGACAAATATTTAAATATGATCAAGCTTCACTGCATCGCAAAAGTACTGCGGTTAAGCCAGCGTGAGCTAAGAGCATTACATGATACGAAATGAACGCATGCACAGGCCACTTGTGCATCAAACAAATATAAGCATTTGCGACAGCTCAGGCCAAATATGCATCTTGGCACGTCCGTTTCAGAGAGACAAAAAGACAATTACCAAAAGACGATTAAGCTTCACTGCATCACGAAAGCACTGCAGTAAAGCCAGCGTGAACAGAAGAGCATTACATGATACGAAATGAACGCACGCACAAGCCACTTGTGCATCAAACAAATATAAGCATTTGCGACTGCTCGGGCCAAATATGCAACTTGGCACGTTCGTTTAAGGGGACAAAACTACAATTACCAAAAGCTGATTAGGCTTCACTGCATCGCCAAAGCACTGCGATAAAGCCAGCATGAGCAGAAGAGCACTACATGATGCAAAATGAACGCATGCCCAGGCCACTTGTGCATCAAACAAATATAAGCATTTGCGACTGCACAGGCCAAATTTGCATCTTGGCACGTCCGCTTCAGGCAAACAAAAGGACAAATACTTAAATATGATCAAGCTTCTTTGCATCACAAAAGCACTGCGGTAAAGCCAGCTTGGGCAAATAGCATTACATGATACGAAATGAACGCATACTCAGGCCACTTGTGCATCAAACAAATATAAGCATTTGCGACTGCTCAGGCCAAATATGCATCTTGGCACATCCGTTTTAGGGAGACAAAAAGACAATTACCAAAAAATTATTAAGCTTCACTTAATCGAAAAAGCACTGCGGTAAAGCCAGCGTGAACAGAAGAGCATTATATGATACGAAATGAACGCATGCACAAGCCACTTGTGCATCAAACAAATATAAGCATTTGCGACTGCTCGGGCCAAATATGCAACTTGGCACGTTCGTTTCAGGGAGACAAAACTACAATTACCAAAAGCTGATTAAGCTTCACTGCATCGCCAAAGCACTGCGGTAAAACCAGCATGAGCAGAAGAGCATTACATGATACGAAATGAACACATGCACAGGCCACTTGTGCATCAACAAATATAAGCATTTGCGACTGCACAGGCCACTTGTGCATCAAACAAATATATGCATTTTCGACCTCTCAGGTCAAATATGCATCTTGGCATGTCCGTCTGAAACAAACGAAAAGACAAATACTAAAATATGATCAAGCTTCCCTGCATCGAAAAAGCACTGCGGTAAAGCCAGCGTGAGCAGAAGAGTATTACATGATACGAAATGAACGCATGCCCAGGCCACTTGCGCATCAAACAAAGATAGGCATTTGCGGCTGCTCAAGCCAAATATGCATCTTGGCACGTCCGTTTCAGGAAAACAAAAGGACAAATACCTAAATTTTATCAAGCTTCACTGCATCGCAAAAGCACTGCGGTAATGCCAGCGTGAACAGAAGAGGATTACATGATACGAAATGAACTCATGCACAGGCCACTTGTGCATCAATCAAATATAAGCATTTGCGACTGGTCAGGCCAAATATGCATCTTGGCACGTCCGTTTCATAGAGACAAAAAGACAATTACCAAAAGATGATCAAGCTTCACTGCATCGAAAAAGCATTGCGGTAAAGCCAGCATAAGCAGAAGAGCACTACATGATACGAAATGAACGCATGCCCAGGCCACTTGTGCATCAAACAAATATAATCATTTGCGACTGCTCAGGCCAATTATGCATCTTGGCACGTCCGTTTCGGGCAAACAAAAGGACAAATACTTAAATATGATCATGCTTCACTGCATAACAAAAGCACTGCGGTAAAGCCAGCGTGAGCAGAAGAGCAATACATGTTACGAAATGAAGGCATGCACAGGGTACATGTGCATCAAACAAATATAAGCATTTGCGATTGCCCAGGCCAAATATGCATCTTGGCATGTCCGTTTCAGGCAAACAAAAGGACAAATACTTAAATATGATCAAGCTTCACTGCATCGCGAAAGCACTGCGGTAAAGCCAGCATGAGCAGAAGAGCATTACATGATACGAAATGAACGCATGCACAGGCCACTTGTGCATCAAACAAATATAAGCATTTGCGACTGCTCAGGCCAATTATGCATCTTGGCACGTCCGTTTCATGGAGACAAAAAGACAATTACCAAAAGATGATTAGGCTTCACTGCATCGCGAAAGCACTGCAGTAAAGCCACCGTGAGCAGAAAAGCATTACATGATACGAAATTAACGCACGCACAGGCCACTTTTGCATCAAACAAATATAAGCATTCGCGACTGCACAGGCCAAATATGCATCTTGGCATGTCCGTTTCAGGCAAACAAAAGGACAAATACTAAAATATCATCAAGCTTCACAGCATCGAAACAGCACTGCGGTAAAGCCAGCATGAGCAGAAGAGCACTACATGATACGAAATGAACGCATCCACAGGCCACTTGTGCATCAAACAAATATAAGCATTTGCGACTGCTTAGGCCAAATATGCATCTTGGCATGTCCGTCTCAGACAAACGAAAATACAAATACTAAAATATGATCAAGCTTCACTGCATCGAAAAAGCACTGCGGTAAAGCCAGCGTGAGCAGAAGAGCATTACATGATACGAAATGAACGCATGCCCAGCCCACTTGTGCATCAAACAAAGATAGGCATTTGCGGCTGCTCAAGCCAATAATGCATCTTGGCACGTCCGTTTCAGGCAAACATAAGGACAATACCTAAATTTGATCAAGCTTCACTGCATCGCAAAAGCACTGCGGTAATGCCAGCGTGAGCAGAAGAGCATTACATGATACGAAATGAACGCATACACAGGCCACTTGTGCATCAATCAAATATAAGCATTTGCGACTGCTCAGGCCAAATATGCATCTTGACATGTTCGTTTAAGGGAGACAAAAAAACAATTACCAAGAGATGATTAGGCTTCACTGCATTGCGAAAGCACTGCAGTAAACTAGCGTGAGAACAAGAGCATTACTTAATACGAAATGAACGCATGCCCACGCCACTTGTGCATCAAACAAATATAAGCATTTGCGACTGCACAGGCCAAATATGCATCTTGGCACATCTGTTTCTGGCAAACAAAACGACAAATACTTAAATATGATCAAGCTTCGCTGCATTGCAAAAGCACTTTGGAAAAGCCAGCGTGAGCAAAAGAGCATTACAAGATACGAAATGAACGCATGCACAGGCCACTTGTGCATCAAAAAATATAAGTATTTGCGACTGCTCAGGCCAAATATGCATCTTAACATGTCGGTTTCAGGGAAACAAAAAAACAATTACCAAGAGATGATTAGGCTTCACTGCATTGCGAAAGCACTGCAGTAAAGATAGCGTGAGATCAAGAGCATTACTTAATACGAAATGAACGCATGCCAACGCCTCTTGTGCATCAAAAAAATATAAGTATTTGCGACTGCTCAGGCCAAATACGCATCTTGGCACTTCCGTTTCAGGCAAACAAAAGGACAATTACTAAAATATGATCAAGCTTCACTGCATCAAAAAAGCACTGCGGTAAAGCCAGCATGACCAGAAGAGCACTACAAATGAACGCATGCCCAGGCCACTTGTGCATCAAATATAAGCATTTGCGACTGCACAGGCCAAATATGCATCTTGGCACGTCCGCTTCAGGCAAACAAAAGGACAAATATTTAAATATGATCAAGCTTCACTGCATCGCAAAAGTACTGCGGTTAAGCCAGCGTGAGCTAAGAGCATTACATGATACGAAATGAACGCATGCACAGGCCACATGTGCATCAAACAAATATAAGCATTTGCGACAGCTCAGGCCAAATATGCATCTTGGCACGTCCGTTTCAGAGAGACAAAAAGACAATTACCAAAAGACGATTAAGCTTCACTGCATCACGAAAGCACTGCAGTAAAGCCAGCGTGAACAGAAGAGCATTACATGATACGAAATGAACGCACGCACAAGCCACTTGTGCATCAAACAAATATAAGCATTTGCGACTGCTCGGGCCAAATATGCAACTTGGCACGTTCGTTTAAGGGGACAAAACTACAATTACCAAAAGCTGATTAGGCTTCACTGCATCGCCAAAGCACTGCGGTAAAGCCAGCATGAGCAGAAGAGCACTACATGATGCAAAATGAACGCATGCCCAGGCCACTTGTGCATCAAACAAATATAAGCATTTGCGACTGCACAGGCCAAATTTGCATCTTGGCACGTCCGCTTCAGGCAAACAAAAGGACAAATACTTAAATATGATCAAGCTTCTTTGCATCACAAAAGCACTGCGGTAAAGCCAGCTTGGGCAAATAGCATTACATGATACGAAATGAACGCATACTCAGGCCACTTGTGCATCAAACAAATATAAGCATTTGCGACTGCTCAGGCCAAATATGCATCTTGGCACATCCGTTTTAGGGAGACAAAAAGACAATTACCAAAAAATTATTAAGCTTCACTTAATCGAAAAAGCACTGCGGTAAAGCCAGCGTGAACAGAAGAGCATTATATGATACGAAATGAACGCATGCACAAGCCACTTGTGCATCAAACAAATATAAGCATTTGCGACTGCTCGGGCCAAATATGCAACTTGGCACGTTCGTTTCAGGGAGACAAAACTACAATTACCAAAAGCTGATTAAGCTTCACTGCATCGCCAAAGCACTGCGGTAAAACCAGCATGAGCAGAAGAGCATTACATGATACGAAATGAACACATGCACAGGCCACTTGTGCATCAACAAATATAAGCATTTGCGACTGCACAGGCCACTTGTGCATCAAACAAATATATGCATTTTCGACCTCTCAGGTCAAATATGCATCTTGGCATGTCCGTCTGAAACAAACGAAAAGACAAATACTAAAATATGATCAAGCTTCCCTGCATCGAAAAAGCACTGCGGTAAAGCCAGCGTGAGCAGAAGAGTATTACATGATACGAAATGAACGCATGCCCAGGCCACTTGCGCATCAAACAAAGATAGGCATTTGCGGCTGCTCAAGCCAAATATGCATCTTGGCACGTCCGTTTCAGGAAAACAAAAGGACAAATACCTAAATTTTATCAAGCTTCACTGCATCGCAAAAGCACTGCGGTAATGCCAGCGTGAACAGAAGAGGATTACATGATACGAAATGAACTCATGCACAGGCCACTTGTGCATCAATCAAATATAAGCATTTGCGACTGGTCAGGCCAAATATGCATCTTGGCACGTCCGTTTCATAGAGACAAAAAGACAATTACCAAAAGATGATCAAGCTTCACTGCATCGAAAAAGCATTGCGGTAAAGCCAGCATAAGCAGAAGAGCACTACATGATACGAAATGAACGCATGCCCAGGCCACTTGTGCATCAAACAAATATAATCATTTGCGACTGCTCAGGCCAATTATGCATCTTGGCACGTCCGTTTCGGGCAAACAAAAGGACAAATACTTAAATATGATCATGCTTCACTGCATAACAAAAGCACTGCGGTAAAGCCAGCGTGAGCAGAAGAGCAATACATGTTACGAAATGAAGGCATGCACAGGGTACATGTGCATCAAACAAATATAAGCATTTGCGATTGCCCAGGCCAAATATGCATCTTGGCATGTCGTTTCAGGCAAACAAAAGGACAAATACTTAAATATGATCAAGCTTCACTGCATCGCGAAAGCACTGCGGTATAGCCAGCATGAGCAGAAGAGCATTACATGATACGAAATGAACGCATGCACAGGCCACTTGTGCATCAAACAAATATAAGCATTTGCGACTGCTCAGGCCAATTATGCATCTTGGCACGTCCGTTTCATGGAGACAAAAAGACAATTACCAAAAGATGATTAGGCTTCACTGCATCGCGAAAGCACTGCAGTAAAGCCACCGTGAGCAGAAAAGCATTACATGATACGAAATTAACGCATGCACAGGCCACTTTTGCATCAAACAAATATAAGCATTCGCGACTGCACAGGCCAAATATGCATCTTGGCATGTCCGTTTCAGGCAAACAAAAGGACAAATACTAAAATATCATCAAGCTTCACTGCATCGAAACAGCACTGCGGTAAAGCCAGCATGAGCAGAAGAGCACTACATGATACGAAATGAACGCATCCACAGGCCACTTGTGCATCAAACAAATATAAGCATTTGCGACTGCTTAGGCCAAATATGCATCTTGGCATGTCCGTCTCAGACAAACGAAAATACAAATACTAAAATATGATCAAGCTTCACTGCATCGAAAAAGCACTGCGGTAAAGCCAGCGTGAGCAGAAGAGCATTACATGATACGAAATGAACGCATGCCCAGCCCACTTGTGCATCAAACAAAGATAGGCATTTGCGGCTGCTCAAGCCAATAATGCATCTTGGCACGTCCGTTTCAGGCAAACATAAGGACAATACCTAAATTTGATCAAGCTTCACTGCATCGCAAAAGCACTGCGGTAATGCCAGCGTGAGCAGAAGAGCATTACATGATACGAAATGAACGCATACACAGGCCACTTGTGCATCAATCAAATATAAGCATTTGCGACTGCTCAGGCCAAATATGCATCTTGACATGTTCGTTTAAGGGAGACAAAAAAACAATTACCAAGAGATGATTAGGCTTCACTGCATTGCGAAAGCACTGCAGTAAACTAGCGTGAGAACAAGAGCATTACTTAATACGAAATGAACGCATGCCCACGCCACTTGTGCATCAAACAAATATAAGCATTTGCGACTGCACAGGCCAAATATGCATCTTGGCACATCTGTTTCTGGCAAACAAAACGACAAATACTTAAATATGATCAAGCTTCGCTGCATTGCAAAAGCACTTTGGAAAAGCCAGCGTGAGCAAAAGAGCATTACAAGATACGAAATGAACGCATGCACAGGCCACTTGTGCATCAAAAAATATAAGTATTTGCGACTGCTCAGGCCAAATATGCATCTTGGCACGTCCGTTTTAGGGAGACAAAAAGACAATTACCAAAAAATATTAAGCTTCACAGGATCGAAAAAGCACTGCGGTAAAACCAGCGTGAACAGAAGAGCATTACATGATACAAAATGAACGCATGCACAAGCCACTTGTGCATCAAACAAATATAAGCCTTTGCGACTGCTCGGGCCAAATATGCAACTTGGCACGTTCGTTTCAGGGAGACAAAACTACAATTACCAAAAGCTGATTAAGCTTCACTCCATCTCCAAAGCACTGCGGTAAAACCAGCATGAGCAGAAGAGCATTACATGATACGAAATGAACGCATGCACAAGCCACTTGTGCATCAAACAAATATAAGCATTTGCGACTGCTCGGGCCAAATATGCAACTTGGCACGTTCGTTTCAGGGAGACAAAACTACAATTACCAAAAGCTGATTAAGCTTCACTCCATCTCCAAAGCACTGCGGAAACCAGCATGAGCAGAAGAGCATTACATGATACGAAATGAACGCATGCACAGGCCACTTGTGCATCAAACAAATATAGGCATTTGCGACTGCGCAGGCCAAATATGCATCTTGGCACGTCCGTTTCTGGCAAACAAAAGGACATATACTTAAATATGATCAAGCTTCACTGCATTGCAAAAGCACTACGGTAAAGCCAGCGCGAGCAGAAGAGCATTACAAGATACGAAATGAACGCATGCACAGGCCACTTGTGCATCAAACAAATATAAGTATTTGCGACTGCTCAGGCCAAATATGCATCTTGGCACGTCCGTTTTAGGGAGAGAAAAAGACAATTACCAAAAAATCATTAAGCTTTACTGGATCGAAAAAGCACTGTGCTAAAGCCAGCGTGAACAGAAGAGCATTACATGATACGAAATGAACGCATGCACAAGCCACTTGTGCATCAAACAAATTTAAGCATTTGCGACTGCTCGGGCCAAATACGCATCTTGGCACGTCCGTTTCAGGCAAACAAAAAGACAAATACTAAAATTTAATCAAGCTTCACTGCATCGCAAAATCACTGCGGTAAAGCGAGCGTGAGCAGAAGAGCATTACATGTTATGAAATGAACGCATGCACAGGCCACTTGTGCATCAATCAAATATAAGCATTTGCGACTGCTCAGGCCAAATATGCATCTTAACATGTCGGTTTCAGGGAAACAAAAAAAAACAATTACCAAGAGATGATTAGGCTTCACTGCATTGCGAAAGCACTGCAGTAAAGCTAGCGTGAGATCAAGAGCATTACTTAATACGAAATGAACGCATGCCAACGCCTCTTGTGCATCAAAAAAATATAAGTATTTGCGACTGCTCAGGCCAAATACGCATCTTGGCACTTCCGTTTCAGGCAAACAAAAGGACAATTACTAAAATATGATCAAGCTTCACTGCATCAAAAAAGCACTGCGGTAAAGCCAGCATGACCAGAAGAGCACTACAAATGAACGCATGCCCAGGCCACTTGTGCATCAAATATAAGCATTTGCGACTGCACAGGCCAAATATGCATCTTGGCACGTCCGCTTCAGGCAAACAAAAGGACAAATATTTAAATATGATCAAGCTTCACTGCATCGCAAAAGTACTGCGGTTAAGCCAGCGTGAGCTAAGAGCATTACATGATACGAAATGAACGCATGCACAGGCCACTTGTGCCTCAAACAAATATAAGCATTTGCGACAGCTCAGGCCAAATATGCATCTTGGCACGTCCGTTTCAGAGAGACAAAAAGACAATTACCAAAAGACGATTAAGCTTCACTGCATCACGAAAGCACTGCAGTAAAGCCAGCGTGAACAGAAGAGCATTACATGATACGAAATGAACGCACGCACAAGCCACTTGTGCATCAAACAAATATAAGCATTTGCGACTGCTCGGGCCAAATATGCAACTTGGCACGTTCGTTTAAGGGGACAAAACTACAATTACCAAAAGCTGATTAGGCTTCACTGCATCGCCAAAGCACTGCGGTAAAGCCAGCATGAGCAGAAGAGCACTACATGATACAAAATGAACGCATGCCCAGGCCACTTGTGCATCAAACAAATATAAGCATTTGCGACTGCACAGGCCAAATTTGCATCTTGGCACGTCCGCTTCAGGCAAACAAAAGGACAAATACTTAAATATGATCAAGCTTCTTTGCATCACAAAAGCACTGCGGTAAAGCCAGCTTGGGCAAATAGCATTACATGATACGAAATGAACGCATACTCAGGCCACTTGTGCATCAAACAAATATAAGCATTTGCGACTGCTCAGGCCAAATATGCATCTTGGCACATCCGTTTTAGGGAGACAAAAAGACAATTACCAAAAAATTATTAAGCTTCACTTAATCGAAAAAGCACTGCGGTAAAGCCAGCGTGAACAGAAGAGCATTATATGATACGAAATGAACGCATGCACAAGCCACTTGTGCATCAAACAAATATAAGCATTTGCGACTGCTCGGGCCAAATATGCAACTTGGCACGTTCGTTTCAGGGAGACAAAACTACAATTACCAAAAGCTGATTAAGCTTCACTGCATCGCCAAAGCACTGCGGTAAAACCAGCATGAGCAGAAGAGCATTACATGATACGAAATGAACACATGCACAGGCCACTTGTGCATCAACAAATATAAGCATTTGCGACTGCACAGGCCACTTGTGCATCAAACAAATATATGCATTTTCGACCTCTCAGGTCAAATATGCATCTTGGCATGTCCGTCTGAAACAAACGAAAAGACAAATACTAAAATATGATCAAGCTTCCCTGCATCGAAAAAGCACTGCGGTAAAGCCAGCGTGAGCAGAAGAGTATTACATGATACGAAATGAACGCATGCCCAGGCCACTTGCGCATCAAACAAAGATAGGCATTTGCGGCTGCTCAAGCCAAATATGCATCTTGGCACGTCCGTTTCAGGAAAACAAAAGGACAAATACCTAAATTTTATCAAGCTTCACTGCATCGCAAAAGCACTGCGGTAATGCCAGCGTGAACAGAAGAGGATTACATGATACGAAATGAACTCATGCACAGGCCACTTGTGCATCAAACAAATATAAGCATTTGCGACTGCTCGGGCCCAATATGCAACTTGGCACGTTCGTTTCAGGGAGACAAAACTACAATTACCAAAAGCTGATTAAGCTTCACTGCATCGCCAAAGCACTGCGGTAAAACCAGCATGAGCAGAAGAGCATTACATGATACGAAATGAACACATGCACAGGCCACTTGTGCATCAACAAATATAAGCATTTGCGACTGCACAGGCCACTTGTGCATCAAACAAATATATGCATTTTCGACCTCTCAGGTCAAATATGCATCTTGGCATGTCCGTCTGAAACAAACGAAAAGACAAATACTAAAATATGATCAAGCTTCCCTGCATCGAAAAAGCACTGCGAAAAAGCCAGCGTGAGCAGAAGAGTATTACATGATACGAAATGAACGCATGCCCAGGCCACTTGCGCATCAAACAAAGATAGGCATTTGCGGCTGCTCAAGCCAAATATGCATCTTGGCACGTCCGTTTTAGGAAAACAAAAGGACAAATACCTAAATTTTATCAAGCTTCACTGCATCGCAAAAGCACTGCGGTAATGCCAGCGTGAACAGAAGAGGATTACATGATACGAAATGAACTCATGCACAGGCCACTTGTGCATCAATCAAATATAAGCATTTGCGACTGGTCAGGCCAAATATGCATCTTGGCACGTCCGTTTCATAGAGACAAAAAGACAATTACCAAAAGATGATCAAGCTTCACTGCATCGAAAAAGCATTGCGGTAAAGCCAGCATAAGCAGAAGAGCACTACATGATACGAAATGAACGCATGCCCAGGCCACTTGTGCATCAAACAAATATAATCATTTGCGACTGCTCAGGCCAATTATGCATCTTGGCACGTCCGTTTCGGGCAAACAAAAGGACAAATACTTAAATATGATCATGCTTCACTGCATAACAAAAGCACTGCGGTAAAGCCAGCGTGAGCAGAAGAGCAATACTTGTTACGAAATGAAGGCATGCACAGGGTACATGTGCATCAAACAAATATAAGCATTTGCGATTGCCCAGGCCAAATATGCATCTTGGCATGTCCGTTTCAGGCAAACAAAAGGACAAATACTTAAATATGATCAAGCTTCACTGCATCGCGAAAGCACTGCGGTAAAGCCAGCATGAGCAGAAGAGCATTACATGATACGAAATGAACGCATGCACAGGCCACTTGTGCATCAAACAAATATAAGCATTTGCGACTGCTCAGGCCAATTATGCATCTTGGCACGTCCGTTTCATGGAGACAAAAAGACAATTACCAAAAGATGATTAGGCTTCACTGCATCGCGAAAGCACTGCAGTAAAGCCACCGTGAGCAGAAAAGCATTACATGATACGAAATTAACGCATGCACAGGCCACTTTTGCATCAAACAAATATAAGCATTCGCGACTGCACAGGCCAAATATGCATCTTGGCATGTCCGTTTCAGGCAAACAAAAGGACAAATACTAAAATATCATCAAGCTTCACTGCATCGAAACAGCACTGCGGTAAAGCCAGCATGAGCAGAAGAGCACTACATGATACGAAATGAACGCATCCACAGGCCACTTGTGCATCAAACAAATATAAGCATTTGCGACTGCTTAGGCCAAATATGCATCTTGGCATGTCCGTCTCAGACAAACGAAAATACAAATACTAAAATATGATCAAGCTTCACTGCATCAAAAAAGCACTGCGGTAAAGCCAGCGTGAGCAGAAGAGCATTACATGATACGAAATGAACGCATGCCCAGCCCACTTGTGCATCAAACAAAGATAGGCATTTGCGGCTGCTCAAGCCAATAATGCATCTTGGCACGTCCGTTTCAGGCAAACATAAGGACAATACCTAAATTTGATCAAGCTTCACTGCATCGCAAAAGCACTGCGGTAATGCCAGCGTGAGCAGAAGAGCATTACATGATACGAAATGAACGCATACACAGGCCACTTGTGCATCAATCAAATATAAGCATTTGCGACTGCTCAGGCCAAATATGCATCTTGACATGTTCGTTTAAGGGAGACAAAAAAACAATTACCAAGAGATGATTAGGCTTCACTGCATTGCGAAAGCACTGCAGTAAACTAGCGTGAGAACAAGAGCATTACTTAATACGAAATGAACGCATGCCCACGCCACTTGTGCATCAAACAAATATAAGCATTTGCGACTGCACAGGCCAAATATGCATCTTGGCACATCTGTTTCTGGCAAACAAAACGACAAATACTTAAATATGATCAAGCTTCGCTGCATTGCAAAAGCACTTTGGAAAAGCCAGCGTGAGCAAAAGAGCATTACAAGATACGAAATGAACGCATGCACAGGCCACTTGTGCATCAAAAAATATAAGTATTTGCGACTGCTCAGGCCAAATATGCATCTTGGCACGTCCGTTTTAGGGAGACAAAAAGACAATTACCAAAAAATATTAAGCTTCACAGGATCGAAAAAGCACTGCGGTAAAACCAGCGTGAACAGAAGAGCATTACATGATACAAAATGAACGCATGCACAAGCCACTTGTGCATCAAACAAATATAAGCATTTGCGACTGCTCGGGCCAAATATGCAACTTGGCACGTTCGTTTCAGGGAGACAAAACTACAATTACCAAAAGCTGATTAAGCTTCACTCCATCTCCAAAGCACTGCGGTAAAACCAGCATGAGCAGAAGAGCATTACATGATACGAAATGAACGCATGCACAAGCCACTTGTGCATCAAACAAATATAAGCATTTGCGACTGCTCGGGCCAAATATGCAACTTGGCTCGTTCGTTTCAGGGAGACAAAACTACAATTACCAAAAGCTGATTAAGCTTCACTCCATCTCCAAAGCACTGCGGTAAAACCAGCATGAGCAGAAGAGCATTACATGATACGAAATGAACGCATGCACAGGCCACTTGTGCATCAAACAAATATAGGCATTTGCGACTGCGCAGGCCAAATATGCATCTTGGCACGTCCGTTTCTGGCAAACAAAAGGACATATAACTAAATATGATCAAGCTTCACTGCATTGCAAAAGCACTACGGTAAAGCCAGCGCGAGCAGAAGAGCATTACAAGATACGAAATGAACGCATGCACAGGCCACTTGTGCATCAAACAAATATAAGTATTTGCGACTGCTCAGGCCAAATATGCATCTTGGCACGTCCGTTTTAGGGAGAGAAAAAGACAATTACCAAAAAATTATTAAGCTTTACTGGATCGAAAAAGCACTGTGCTAAAGCCAGCGTGAACAGAAGAGCATTACATGATACGAAATGAACGCATGCACAAGCCACTTGTGCATCAAACAAATTTAAGCATTTGCGACTGCTCGGGCCAAATACGCATCTTGGCACGTCCGTTTCAGGCAAACAAAAAGACAAATACTAAAATTTAATCAAGCTTCACTGCATCGCAAAATCACTGCGGTAAAGCGAGCGTGAGCAGAAGAGCATTACATGTTATGAAATGAACGCATGCACAGGCCACTTGTGCATCAATCAAATATAAGCATTTGCGACTGCTCAGGCCAAATATGCATCTTAACATGTCGGTTTCAGGGAAACAAAAAAAACAATTACCAAGAGATGATTAGGCTTCACTGCATTGCGAAAGCACTGCAGTAAAGCTAGCGTGAGATCAAGAGCATTACTTAATACGAAATGAACGCATGCCAACGCCTCTTGTGCATCAAAAAAATATAAGTATTTGCGACTGCTCAGGCCAAATACGCATCTTGGCACTTCCGTTTCAGGCAAACAAAAGGACAATTACTAAAATATGATCAAGCTTCACTGCATCAAAAAAGCACTGCGGTAAAGCCAGCATGACCAGAAGAGCACTACAAATGAACGCATGCCCAGGCCACTTGTGCATCAAATATAAGCATTTGCGACTGCACAGGCCAAATATGCATCTTGGCACGTCCGCTTCAGGCAAACAAAAGGACAAATATTTAAATATGATCAAGCTTCACTGCATCGCAAAAGTACTGCGGTTAAGCCAGCGTGAGCTAAGAGCATTACATGATACGAAATGAACGCATGCACAGGCCACTTGTGCCTCAAACAAATATAAGCATTTGCGACAGCTCAGGCCAAATATGCATCTTGGCACGTCCGTTTCAGAGAGACAAAAAGACAATTACCAAAAGACGATTAAGCTTCACTGCATCACGAAAGCACTGCAGTAAAGCCAGCGTGAACAGAAGAGCATTACATGATACGAAATGAACGCACGCACAAGCCACTTGTGCATCAAACAAATATAAGCATTTGCGACTGCTCGGGCCAAATATGCAACTTGGCACGTTCGTTTAAGGGGACAAAACTACAATTACCAAAAGCTGATTAGGCTTCACTGCATCGCCAAAGCACTGCGGTAAAGCCAGCATGAGCAGAAGAGCACTACATGATACAAAATGAACGCATGCCCAGGCCACTTGTGCATCAAACAAATATAAGCATTTGCGACTGCACAGGCCAAATTTGCATCTTGGCACGTCCGCTTCAGGCAAACAAAAGGACAAATACTTAAATATGATCAAGCTTCTTTGCATCACAAAAGCACTGCGGTAAAGCCAGCTTGGGCAAATAGCATTACATGATACGAAATGAACGCATACTCAGGCCACTTGTGCATCAAACAAATATAAGCATTTGCGACTGCTCAGGCCAAATATGCATCTTGGCACATCCGTTTTAGGGAGACAAAAAGACAATTACCAAAAAATTATTAAGCTTCACTTAATCGAAAAAGCACTGCGGTAAAGCCAGCGTGAACAGAAGAGCATTATATGATACGAAATGAACGCATGCACAAGCCACTTGTGCATCAAACAAATATAAGCATTTGCGACTGCTCGGGCCAAATATGCAACTTGGCACGTTCGTTTCAGGGAGACAAAACTACAATTACCAAAAGCTGATTAAGCTTCACTGCATCGCCAAAGCACTGCGGTAAAACCAGCATGAGCAGAAGAGCATTACACGATACGAAATGAACACATGCACAGGCCACTTGTGCATCAACAAATATAAGCATTTGCGACTGCACAGGCCACTTGTGCATCAAACAAATATATGCATTTTCGACCTCTCAGGTCAAATATGCATCTTGGCATGTCCGTCTGAAACAAACGAAAAGACAAATACTAAAATATGATCAAGCTTCCCTGCATCGAAAAAGCACTGCGGTAAAGCCAGCGTGAGCAGAAGAGTATTACATGATACGAAATGAACGCATGCCCAGGCCACTTGCGCATCAAACAAAGATAGGCATTTGCGGCTGCTCAAGCCAAATATGCATCTTGGCACGTCCGTTTCAGGAAAACAAAAGGACAAATACCTAAATTTTATCAAGCTTCACTGCATCGAAAAGCACTGCGGTAATGCCAGCGTGAACAGAAGAGGATTACATGATACGAAATGAACTCATGCACAGGCCACTTGTGCATCAATCAAATATAAGCATTTGCGACTGGTCAGGCCAAATATGCATCTTGGCACGTCCGTTTCATAGAGACAAAAAGACAATTACCAAAAGATGATCAAGCTTCACTGCATCGAAAAAGCATTGCGGTAAAGCCAGCATAAGCAGAAGAGCACTACATGATACGAAATGAACGCATGCCCAGGCCACTTGTGCATCAAACAAATATAATCATTTGCGACTGCTCAGGCCAATTATGCATCTTGGCACGTCCGTTTCGGGCAAACAAAAGGACAAATACTTAAATATGATCATGCTTCACTGCATAACAAAAGCACTGCGGTAAAGCCAGCGTGAGCAGAAGAGCAGTACATGTTACGAAATGAAGGCATGCACAGGGTACATGTGCATCAAACAAATATAAGCATTTGCGATTGCCCAGGCCAAATATGCATCTTGGCATGTCCGTTTCAGGCAAACAAAAGGACAAATACTTAAATATGATCAAGCTTCACTGCATCGCGAAAGCACTGCGGTAAAGCCAGCATGAGCAGAAGAGCATTACATGATACGAAATGAACGCATGCACAGGCCACTTGTGCATCAAACAAATATAAGCATTTGCGACTGCTCAGGCCAATTATGCATCTTGGCACGTCCGTTTCAGTGAGACAAAAAGACAATTACCAAAAGATGATTAGGCTTCACTGCATCGCGAAAGCACTGCAGTAAAGCCACCGTGAGCAGAAAAGCATTACATGATACGAAATTAACGCATGCACAGGCCACTTTTGCATCAAACAAATATAAGCATTCGCGACTGCACAGGCCAAATATGCATCTTGGCATGTCCGTTTCAGGCAAACAAAAGGACAAATACTAAAATATCATCAAGCTTCACTGCATCGAAACAGCACTGCGGTAAAGCCAGCATGAGCAGAAGAGCACTACATGATACGAAATGAACGCATCCACAGGCCACTTGTGCATCAAACAAATATAAGCATTTGCGACTGCTTAGGCCAAATATGCATCTTGGCATGTCCGTCTCAGACAAACGAAAATACAAATACTAAAATATGATCAAGCTTCACTGCATCAAAAAAGCACTGCGGTAAAGCCAGCGTGAGCAGAAGAGCATTACATGATACGAAATGAACGCATGCCCAGCCCACTTGTGCATCAAACAAAGATAGGCATTTGCGGCTGCTCAAGCCAAATATGCATCTTGGCACATCTGTTTCTGGCAAACAAAACGACAAATACTTAAATATGATCAAGCTTCGCTGCATTGCAAAAGCACTTTGGAAAAGCCAGCGTGAGCAAAAGAGCATTACAAGATACGAAATGAACGCATGCACAGGCCACTTGTGCATCAAAAAATATAAGTATTTGCGACTGCTCAGGCCAAATATGCATCTTGGCACGTCCGTTTTAGGGAGACAAAAAGACAATTACCAAAAAATATTAAGCTTCACAGGATCGAAAAAGCACTGCGGTAAAACCAGCGTGAACAGAAGAGCATTACATGATACAAAATGAACGCATGCACAAGCCACTTGTGCATCAAACAAATATAAGCATTTGCGACTGCTCGGGCCAAATATGCAACTTGGCACGTTCGTTTCAGGGAGACAAAACTACAATTACCAAAAGCTGATTAAGCTTCACTCCATCTCCAAAGCACTGCGGTAAAACCAGCATGAGCAGAAGAGCATTACATGATACGAAATGAACGCATGCACAAGCCACTTGTGCATCAAACAAATATAAGCATTTGCGACTGCTCGGGCCAAATATGCAACTTGGCTCGTTCGTTTCAGGGAGACAAAACTACAATTACCAAAAGCTGATTAAGCTTCACTCCATCTCCAAAGCACTGCGGTAAAACCAGCATGAGCAGAAGAGCATTACATGATACGAAATGAACGCATGCACAGGCCACTTGTGCATCAAACAAATATAGGCATTTGCGACTGCGCAGGCCAAATATGCATCTTGGCACGTCCGTTTCTGGCAAACAAAAGGACATATAACTAAATATGATCAAGCTTCACTGCATTGCAAAAGCACTACGGTAAAGCCAGCGGGAGCAGAAGAGCATTACAAGATACGAAATGAACGCATGCACAGGCCACTTGTGCATCAAACAAATATAAGTATTTGCGACTGCTCAGGCCAAATATGCATCTTGGCACGTCCGTTTTAGGGAGAGAAAAAGACAATTACCAAAAAATTATTAAGCTTTACTGGATCGAAAAAGCACTGTGCTAAAGCCAGCGTGAACAGAAGAGCATTACATGATACGAAATGAACGCATGCACAAGCCACTTGTGCATCAAACAAATTTAAGCATTTGCGACTGCTCGGGCCAAATACGCATCTTGGCACGTCCGTTTCAGGCAAACAAAAAGACAAATACTAAAATTTAATCAAGCTTCACTGCATCGCAAAATCACTGCGGTAAAGCGAGCGTGAGCAGAAGAGCATTACATGTTATGAAATGAACGCATGCACAGGCCACTTGTGCATCAATCAAATATAAGCATTTGCGACTGCTCAGGCCAAATATGCATCTTAACATGTCGGTTTCAGGGAAACAAAAAAAACAATTACCAAGAGATGATTAGGCTTCACTGCATTGCGAAAGCACTGCAGTAAAGCTAGCGTGAGATCAAGAGCATTACTTAATACGAAATGAACGCATGCCAACGCCTCTTGTGCATCAAAAAAATATAAGTATTTGCGACTGCTCAGGCCAAATACGCATCTTGGCACTTCCGTTTCAGGCAAACAAAAGGACAATTACTAAAATATGATCAAGCTTCACTGCATCAAAAAAGCACTGCGGTAAAGCCAGCATGAGCAGAAGAGCACTACATGATACAAAATGAACGCATGCCCAGGCCACTTGTGCATCAAACAAATATAAGCATTTGCGACTGCACAGGCCAAATTTGCATCTTGGCACGTCCGCTTCAGGCAAACAAAAGGACAAATACTTAAATATGATCAAGCTTCTTTGCATCACAAAAGCACTGCGGTAAAGCCAGCTTGGGCAAATAGCATTACATGATACGAAATGAACGCATACTCAGGCCACTTGTGCATCAAACAAATATAAGCATTTGCGACTGCTCAGGCCAAATATGCATCTTGGCACATCCGTTTTAGGGAGACAAAAAGACAATTACCAAAAAATTATTAAGCTTCACTTAATCGAAAAAGCACTGCGGTAAAGCCAGCGTGAACAGAAGAGCATTATATGATACGAAATGAACGCATGCACAAGCCACTTGTGCATCAAACAAATATAAGCATTTGCGACTGCTCGGGCCAAATACGCAACTTGGCACGTTCGTTTCAGGGAGACAAAACTACAATTACCAAAAGCTGATTAAGCTTCACTGCATCGCCAAAGCACTGCGGTAAAACCAGCATGAGCAGAAGAGCATTACACGATACGAAATGAACACATGCACAGGCCACTTGTGCATCAACAAATATAAGCATTTGCGACTGCACAGGCCACTTGTGCATCAAACAAATATATGCATTTTCGACCTCTCAGGTCAAATATGCATCTTGGCATGTCCGTCTGAAACAAACGAAAAGACAAATACTAAAATATGATCAAGCTTCCCTGCATCGAAAAAGCACTGCGGTAAAGCCAGCGTGAGCAGAAGAGTATTACATGATACGAAATGAACGCATGCCCAGGCCACTTGCGCATCAAACAAAGATAGGCATTTGCGGCTGCTCAAGCCAAATATGCATCTTGGCACGTCCGTTTCAGGAAAACAAAAGGACAAATACCTAAATTTTATCAAGCTTCACTGCATCGCAAAAGCACTGCGGTAATGCCAGCGTGAACAGAAGAGGATTACATGATACGAAATGAACTCATGCACAGGCCACTTGTGCATCAAACAAATATAAGCATTTGCGACTGCTCGGGCCCAATATGCAACTTGGCACGTTCGTTTCAGGGAGACAAAACTACAATTACCAAAAGCTGATTAAGCTTCACTGCATCGCCAAAGCACTGCGGTAAAACCAGCATGAGCAGAAGAGCATTACATGATACGAAATGAACACATGCACAGGCCACTTGTGCATCAACAAATATAAGCATTTGCGACTGCACAGGCCACTTGTGCATCAAACAAATATATGCATTTTCGACCTCTCAGGTCAAATATGCATCTTGGCATGTCCGTCTGAAACAAACGAAAAGACAAATACTAAAATATGATCAAGCTTCCCTGCATAGAAAAAGCACTGCGGTAAAGCCAGCGTGAGCAGAAGAGTATTACATGATACGAAATGAACGCATGCCCAGGCCACTTGCGCATCAAACAAAGATAGGCATTTGCGGCTGCTCAAGCCAAATATGCATCTTGGCACGTCCGTTTCAGGAAAACAAAAGGACAAATACCTAAATTTTATCAAGCTTCACTGCATCGCAAAAGCACTGCGGTAATGCCAGCGTGAACAGAAGAGGATTACATGATACGAAATGAACTCATGCACAGGCCACTTGTGCATCAATCAAATATAAGCATTTGCGACTGGTCAGGCCAAATATGCATCTTGGCACGTCCGTTTCATAGAGACAAAAAGACAATTACCAAAAGATGATCAAGCTTCACTGCATCGAAAAAGCATTGCGGTAAAGCCAGCATAAGCAGAAGAGCACTACATGATACGAAATGAACGCATGCCCAGGCCACTTGTGCATCAAACAAATATAATCATTTGCGACTGCTCAGGCCAATTATGCATCTTGGCACGTCCGTTTCGGGCAAACAAAAGGACAAATACTTAAATATGATCATGCTTCACTGCATAACAAAAGCACTGCGGTAAAGCCAGCGTGAGCAGAAGAGCAGTACATGTTACGAAATGAAGGCATGCACAGGGTACATGTGCATCAAACAAATATAAGCATTTGCGATTGCCCAGGCCAAATATGCATCTTGGCATGTCCGTTTCAGGCAAACAAAAGGACAAATACTTAAATATGATCAAGCTTCACTGCATCGCGAAAGCACTGCGGTAAAGCCAGCATGAGCAGAAGAGCATTACATGATACGAAATGAACGCATGCACAGGCCACTTGTGCATCAAACAAATATAAGCATTTGCGACTGCTCAGGCCAATTATGCATCTTGGCACGTCCGTTTCATGGAGACAAAAAGACAATTACCAAAAGATGATTAGGCTTCACTGCATCGCGAAAGCACTGCAGTAAAGCCACCGTGAGCAGAAAAGCATTACATGATACGAAATTAACGCATGCACAGGCCACTTTTGCATCAAACAAATATAAGCATTCGCGACTGCACAGGCCAAATATGCATCTTGGCATGTCCGTTTCAGGCAAACAAAAGGACAAATACTAAAATATCATCAAGCTTCACTGCATCGAAACAGCACTGCGGTAAAGCCAGCATGAGCAGAAGAGCACTACATGATACGAAATGAACGCATCCACAGGCCACTTGTGCATCAAACAAATATAAGCATTTGCGACTGCTTAGGCCAAATATGCATCTTGGCATGTCCGTCTCAGACAAACGAAAATACAAATACTAAAATATGATCAAGCTTCACTGCATCAAAAAAGCACTGCGGTAAAGCCAGCGTGAGCAGAAGAGCATTACATGATACGAAATGAACGCATGCCCAGCCCACTTGTGCATCAAACAAAGATAGGCATTTGCGGCTGCTCAAGCCAAATATGCATCTTGGCACATCTGTTTCTGGCAAACAAAACGACAAATACTTAAATATGATCAAGCTTCGCTGCATTGCAAAAGCACTTTGGAAAAGCCAGCGTGAGCAAAAGAGCATTACAAGATACGAAATGAACGCATGCACAGGCCACTTGTGCATCAAAAAATATAAGTATTTGCGACTGCTCAGGCCAAATATGCATCTTGGCACGTCCGTTTTAGGGAGACAAAAAGACAATTACCAAAAAATATTAAGCTTCACAGGATCGAAAAAGCACTGCGGTAAAACCAGCGTGAACAGAAGAGCATTACATGATACAAAATGAACGCATGCACAAGCCACTTGTGCATCAAACAAATATAAGCATTTGCGACTGCTCGGGCCGAATATGCAACTTGGCACGTTCGTTTCAGGGAGACAAAACTACAATTACCAAAAGCTGATTAAGCTTCACTCCATCTCCAAAGCACTGCGGTAAAACCAGCATGAGCAGAAGAGCATTACATGATACGAAATGAACGCATGCACAAGCCACTTGTGCATCAAACAAATATAAGCATTTGCGACTGCTCGGGCCAAATATGCAACTTGGCTCGTTCGTTTCAGGGAGACAAAACTACAATTACCAAAAGCTGATTAAGCTTCACTCCATCTCCAAAGCACTGCAGTAAAACCAGCATGAGCAGAAGAGCATTACATGATACGAAATGAACGCATGCACAGGCCACTTGTGCATCAAACAAATATAGGCATTTGCGACTGCGCAGGCCAAATATGCATCTTGGCACGTCCGTTTCTGGCAAACAAAAGGACATATAACTAAATATGATCAAGCTTCACTGCATTGCAAAAGCACTACGGTAAAGCCAGCGGGAGCAGAAGAGCATTACAAGATACGAAATGAACGCATGCACAGGCCACTTGTGCATCAAACAAATATAAGTATTTGCGACTGCTCAGGCCAAATATGCATCTTGGCACGTCCGTTTTAGGGAGAGAAAAAGACAATTACCAAAAAATTATTAAGCTTTACTGGATCGAAAAAGCACTGTGCTAAAGCCAGCGTGAACAGAAGAGCATTACATGATACGAAATGAACGCATGCACAAGCCACTTGTGCATCAAACAAATTTAAGCATTTGCGACTGCTCGGGCCAAATACGCATCTTGGCACGTCCGTTTCAGGCAAACAAAAAGACAAATACTAAAATTTAATCAAGCTTCACTGCATCGCAAAATCACTGCGGTAAAGCGAGCGTGAGCAGAAGAGCATTACATGTTATGAAATGAACGCATGCACAGGCCACTTGTGCATCAATCAAATATAAGCATTTGCGACTGCTCAGGCCAAATATGCATCTTAACATGTCGGTTTCAGGGAAACAAAAAAAACAATTACCAAGAGATGATTAGGCTTCACTGCATTGCGAAAGCACTGCAGTAAAGCTAGCGTGAGATCAAGAGCATTACTTAATACGAAATGAACGCATGCCAACGCCTCTTGTGCATCAAAAAAATATAAGTATTTGCGACTGCTCAGGCCAAATACGCATCTTGGCACTTCCGTTTCAGGCAAACAAAAGGACAATTACTAAAATATGATCAAGCTTCACTGCATCAAAAAAGCACTGCGGTAAAGCCAGCATGACCAGAAGAGCACTACAAATGAACGCATGCCCAGGCCACTTGTGCATCAAATATAAGCATTTGCGACTGCACAGGCCAAATATGCATCTTGGCACGTCCGCTTCAGGCAAACAAAAGGACAAATATTTAAATATGATCAAGCTTCACTGCATCGCAAAAGTACTGCGGTTAAGCCAGCGTGAGCTAAGAGCATTACATGATACGAAATGAACGCATGCACAGGCCACTTGTGCCTCAAACAAATATAAGCATTTGCGACAGCTCAGGCCAAATATGCATCTTGGCACGTCCGTTTCAGAGAGACAAAAAGACAATTACCAAAAGACGATTAAGCTTCACTGCATCACGAAAGCACTGCAGTAAAGCCAGCGTGAACAGAAGAGCATTACATGATACGAAATGAACGCACGCACAAGCCACTTGTGCATCAAACAAATATAAGCATTTGCGACTGCTCGGGCCAAATATGCAACTTGGCACGTTCGTTTAAGGGGACAAAACTACAATTACCAAAAGCTGATTAGGCTTCACTGCATCGCCAAAGCACTGCGGTAAAGCCAGCATGAGTAGAAGAGCACTACATGATACAAAATGAACGCATGCCCAGGCCACTTGTGCATCAAACAAATATAAGCATTTGCGACTGCACAGGCCAAATTTGCATCTTGGCACGTCCGCTTCAGGCAAACAAAAGGACAAATACTTAAATATGATCAAGCTTCTTTGCATCACAAAAGCACTGCGGTAAAGCCAGCTTGGGCAAATAGCATTACATGATACGAAATGAACGCATACTCAGGCCACTTGTGCATCAAACAAATATAAGCATTTGCGACTGCTCAGGCCAAATATGCATCTTGGCACATCCGTTTTAGGGAGACAAAAAGACAATTACCAAAAAATTATTAAGCTTCACTTAATCGAAAAAGCACTGCGGTAAAGCCAGCGTGAACAGAAGAGCATTATATGATACGAAATGAACGCATGCACAAGCCACTTGTGCATCAAACAAATATAAGCATTTGCGACTGCTCAGGCCAATTATGCATCTTGGCACGTCCGTTTCGGGCAAACAAAAGGACAAATACTTAAATATGATCATGCTTCACTGCATAACAAAAGCACTGCGGTAAAGCCAGCGTGAGCAGAAGAGCAATACATGTTACGAAATGAAGGCATGCACAGGGTACATGTGCATCAAACAAATATAAGCATTTGCGATTGCCCAGGCCAAATATGCATCTTGGCATGTCCGTTTCAGGCAAACAAAAGGACAAATACTTAAATATGATCAAGCTTCACTGCATCGCGAAAGCACTGCGGTAAAGCCAGCATGAGCAGAAGAGCATTACATGATACGAAATGAACGCATGCACAGGCCACTTGTGCATCAAACAAATATAAGCATTTGCGACTGCTCAGGCCAATTATGCATCTTGGCACGTCCGTTTCATGGAGACAAAAAGACAATTACCAAAAGATGATTAGGCTTCACTGCATCGCGAAAGCACTGCAGTAAAGCCACCGTGAGCAGAAAAGCATTACATGATACGAAATTAACGCATGCACAGGCCACTTTTGCATCAAACAAATATAAGCATTCGCGACTGCACAGGCCAAATATGCATCTTGGCATGTCCGTTTCAGGCAAACAAAAGGACAAATACTAAAATATCATCAAGCTTCACTGCATCGAAACAGCACTGCGGTAAAGCCAGCATGAGCAGAAGAGCACTACATGATACGAAATGAACGCATCCACAGGCCACTTGTGCATCAAACAAATATAAGCATTTGCGACTGCTTAGGCCAAATATGCATCTTGGCATGTCCGTCTCAGACAAACGAAAATACAAATACTAAAATATGATCAAGCTTCACTGCATCGAAAAAGCACTGCGGTAAAGCCAACGTGAGCAGAAGAGCATTACATGATACGAAATGAACGCATGCCCAGCCCACTTGTGCATCAAACAAAGATAGGCATTTGCGGCTGCTCAAGCCAATAATGCATCTTGGCACGTCCGTTTCAGGCAAACATAAGGACAATACCTAAATTTGATCAAGCTTCACTGCATCGCAAAAGCACTGCGGTAATGCCAGCGTGAGCAGAAGAGCATTACATGATACGAAATGAACGCATACACAGGCCACTTGTGCATCAATCAAATATAAGCATTTGCGACTGCTCAGGCCAAATATGCATCTTGACATGTTCGTTTAAGGGAGACAAAAAAACAATTACCAAGAGATGATTAGGCTTCACTGCATTGCGAAAGCACTGCAGTAAACTAGCGTGAGAACAAGAGCATTACTTAATACGAAATGAACGCATGCCCACGCCACTTGTGCATCAAACAAATATAAGCATTTGCGACTGCACAGGCCAAATATGCATCTTGGCACATCTGTTTCTGGCAAACAAAACGACAAATACTTAAATATGATCAAGCTTCGCTGCATTGCAAAAGCACTTTGGAAAAGCCAGCGTGAGCAAAAGAGCATTACAAGATACGAAATGAACGCATGCACAGGCCACTTGTGCATCAAAAAATATAAGTATTTGCGACTGCTCAGGCCAAATATGCATCTTGGCACGTCCGTTTTGGGGAGACAAAAAGACAATTACCAAAAAATATTAAGCTTCACAGGATCGAAAAAGCACTGCGGTAAAACCAGCGTGAACAGAAGAGCATTACATGATACAAAATGAACGCATGCACAAGCCACTTGTGCATCAAACAAATATAAGCATTTGCGACTGCTCGGGCCAAATATGCAACTTGGCACGTTCGTTTCAGGGAGACAAAACTACAATTACCAAAAGCTGATTAAGCTTCACTCCATCTCCAAAGCACTGCGGTAAAACCAGCATGAGCAGAAGAGCATTACATGATACGAAATGAACGCATGCACAAGCCACTTGTGCATCAAACAAATATAAGCATTTGCGACTGCTCGGGCCAAATATGCAACTTGGCACGTTCGTTTCAGGGAGACAAAAAGACAGTTACCAAAAGATGACTAAGCTTCACTGCATCGGGAAATCCACTGCGGTAAAGCCAGCGTGAGCAGAAAAGCTTTACATGATACGAAATGACTGCAAGAACAGGCACTTGTGCATCAAACAAATATAAGCATTTGCGACTGCGCAGGCCAAATATGCATCTTGGCACGTCCGTTTCTGGCAAACAAAAGGACATATAACTAAATATGATCAAGCTTCACTGCATTGCAAAAGCACTACGGTAAAGCCAGCGCGAGCAGAAGAGCATTACAAGATACGAAATGAACGCATGCACAGGCCACTTGTGCATCAAACAAATATAAGTATTTGCGACTGCTCAGGCCAAATATGCATCTTGGCTCGTCCGTTTTAGGGAGAGAAAAAGACAATTACCAAAAAATTATTAAGCTTTACTGGATCGAAAAAGCACTGTGCTAAAGCCAGCGTGAACAGAAGAGCATTACATGATACGAAATGAACGCATGCACAAGCCACTTGTGCATCAAACAAATTTAAGCATTTGCGACTGCTCGGGCCAAATACGCATCTTGGCACGTCCGTCTCAGGCAAACAAAAAGACAAATACTAAAATTTAATCAAGCTTCACTGCATCGCAAAATCACTGCGGTAAAGCGAGCGTGAGCAGAAGAGCATTACATGATACGAATTGAACGCATGCACAGGCCACTTGTGCATGAAACAATTATAAGCATTTGCGACTGCTCAGGCTAAATATGCATCTTGGCACGTCCGTTTCAGGCAAACAAAAGGACAAATACTAAAATATGATCAAGCTTCACTGCATCGAAAAAGCACTGCATTAAAGCCAGCTTGAGAAAAACAGCATTACATGATACGAATTGAACGCAGGCCAATGCCACTTGCGCATCAAACAAATATAGGCATTTGCGACTGCTCAAGCCAAATATGCATCTTGGCACGTCCGTTTCAGGCAAACAAAAGGACAAACACTTAAATTTGATCAAGCTTCACTGCATCGCAAAAGCACTGAGGTAAATCCAGCGTGAGCAAAAGAGCATTACTTGATACGCAATGAACGCATGCCCACGCCACTTGTGCATCAAAAAAATATAAGTATTTGTGACTCCTCAGGCCACATATGCATCTTGGCATGTCCGTTTCAGGCAAACAAAAGGACAAATACTTAAATATGATCAAGCTTCACTGCATCGCAAAAGTACTGCAGTTAAGCCAGCGTGAGCTAAGAGCATTACATGATACGAAATGAACGCATGCACAGGCCACTTGTGCATCAAACAAATATAAGCATTTGCGACAGCTCAGGCCAAATATGCATCTTGGCGCGTCCATTTCACAGAGACAAAAAGACAATTACCAAAAGCTCATTAAGCTTCACTGCATCGCCAAAGCACTGCGGTAAAACCAGCATGAGCAGAAGAGCATTACATGATACGAAATGAACGCATGCACAGGCCACTTGTGCATCAATAAATATAAGCATTTGCGACTGCACAGGCCACTTGTGCATCAAACAAATATAAGTATTTTCGACCTCTAGGCCAAATATGCATCTTGGCATGTCCGTCTAAAACAAACGAAAAGACAAATACTAAAATATGATCAAGCTTCACTGCATCGAAAAAGCACTGCGGTAAAGCCAGCGTGAGCAGAAGAGCATTACATGATACGAAATGAACGCATGCCCAGGCCACTTGCGCATCAAACAAAGATAGGCATTTACGGCTGCTCAAGCCAAATATGCATCTTGGCACATCCGTTTCAGGAAAACAAAAGGACAAATACTTAAATTTGATCAAGCTTCACTGCATCGCAAAAGCACTGCGGTAATGCCAGCGTGAGCAGAAGAGGATTACATGATAGGAAATGAACGCATGCACAGGCCACTTGTGCATCAATCAAATATAAGCATTTGCGACTGCTCAGGCCAAATATGCATCTTGGCATGTCCGTTTCATGGAGACAAAAATACAATTACCAAGAGATGATTAGGCTTCACTGCATTGCGAAAGCACTGCAGTAAAGCTAGCGTGAGAACAAGAGCATTACTCAATACGAAATGAACGCATGCCCACGCCACTTGTGCATCAAAAAATATAAGTATTTGCGACTGCTCAGGCCAAATACGCATCTTGGCACGTCCGTTTCAGGCAAACAAAAGGACAAATACTAAAATATGATCAAGCTTCACTGCATCGAAAAAGCACTGCGGTAAAGCCAGAATGAGCAGAAGAGCCATACATGATACAAAATGAACGCATGCCCAGGCCACTTGTGCATCAAACAAATATAAGCATTTGCGACTGCACAGGCCAAATTTGCATCTTGGCACGGCCGCTTCAGGCAAACAAAAGGACAAATACTAAAATATGATCAAGCTTCACTGCATCGAAAAAGCACTGCGGTAAAGCCAGAATGAGCAGAAGAGCCATACATTATACAAAATGAACGCATGCCCAGGCCACTTGTGCATCAAACAAATATAAGCATTTGCGACTGCTCAGGCCATATACGCATCTTGGCACGTCCGTTTCAGGCAAACAAAAGGACAAATACTAAAATATGATCAAGCTTCACTGCATCGAAAAAGCACTGCGGTAAAGCCAGAATGAGCAGAAGAGCATTCGATGATACGAAATGAACGCATACACAGGCCACTTGCGCATCAAACAAATATAAGCATTTGCGACTTCTCAGGCCAAATATGCATCTTGGCATGTTCGTCTCAGACAAACGAAAAGACAAATACTAAAATATGATCAAGCTTCACTGCATCGAAAAAGCACTGCGGTAAAGCCAGCGTGAGCAGAAGAGCATTAGATGATACGAAATGAACGCAAGCCCAGGCCACTTGCGCATCTAACAAAGATAGGCATTTGCGGCTGCTCAAGCCAAATCTTGGCACGTCCATTTCAGGCAAACAAAAGGACAAATACTTAAATTTGATCAAGCTTCACTGCATCGCAAAAGCACTGCGGTAATGCCAGCGTGAGCAGAAGAGCATTACATGATACGAAATGAACGCATGCACAGGCCACTTGTACATCAAACAAATATAAGCATTTGCGACTGCTCAGGCCAAATATGCATCTTGGCACGTCCGTTTCATGGAGACAAAAAGATAATTACCAAAAGATGATTAAGCTTCACTGCATCGCGAAAGCACTGCGGTAAAGCCACCGTGAGCCGAAAAGCATTACATGATACGAGATTAACGCATGCACAGGCCACTTTTGCATCTAACAAATATAAGCATTCGCGACTGCTCAGGCCAAATATGCATCTTGGCACGTCCGTTTCAGGCAAACAAAAGGACAAATACTAAAATATCATCAAGCTTCACTGCATCGAAACAGCACTGCGGTAAAGCCAGCATGAGAAGAAGAGCATTACATGATACGAAATGAACGCATGCACAAGCCACTTGTGCATCAAACAAATATAGGCATTTGCGACTGCTCGAGCCAAATACGCATCTTGGCACGTCCGTTTCAGGCAAACAAAAAGACAAATACTTAAATTTATTCAAGCTTCACTGCATCGCGAAAGCACTGCGGTAAAGCCAGCGTGAGCAGAAGAGCATTACATGATACGAATTGAACGCATGCACAGGCCACTTGTGCATCAATAAATATAAGCATTTGCGACTGCTCAGGCCAAATATGCATCTTGGCACGTCCGTTTCATGGAGACAAAAAGATAATTACCAAAAGATGATT
>NW_027464633.1:1730200-1747700 GCF_043290135.1 Rhipicephalus microplus
GTTTTGTGTGCTTTCACAACATTTCACCTATCGCAGTTTAATACTCGCAATAAAACAACACTATCTCGTTAGATGACGTCGTTTTTGGTAGTTTCACGACGCTACCTAGCTTAAACTAACCTAACCTAACCTAACCTTCGCACTTCTATCGTTAGAAAACGTTTTACTCGCAACTTTACAATGTTTTCTACAAGATTACGACGGTTTCATGCGCTTTCACATTAGATATCGTAGTTCCCGACTTGTAATGGTGAAAAACACTGCATCTCACTAAGTGACATTGTTTAATGCGGTTTTACGACAGTTCATATCTTAACCTAACCTAACATTCGTACTTGTATTGAAAAACGCTCTATTACACTGTTTCGTTCACAATTACGATATTTGCTTGACCTCACAGTTTCTCACCAACTTATTGCAGTACAGAACGCTGTACCTCGCTAAATGACATCGTTCTTTAAGGTTTCACGATGCTTGCATGCGCTTTAAAGAGAATATCACATTATAGCAGTTTCGCACTTGTAACGGTACAACACGCAGTATCTGGCTTGTTCAAGCCGTTTTGTGGACTTTCACAACATTTCACCTATTGCAGTTTCGTACATGCAATAAAACAACACTATCTCGTTAGATGACGTCCTTTTTGGTGGTCTCACGACGCTACATAGCTTAAACTAACATAACTGAAGCTAACCTTCACACTTCTATCGTTAGAAAACGTTTTACTCGCAACTTTACAATGTTTTCTACAACAATACGACGGTTTCAAGCGCTTTCACATTAGATATCACAGTTCCCAACTTGTAAAGGTGAAAAACACTGCATCTCACTAAGTGACATTGTTTAATGCGGTTTTACGACGGTTCATACCTTAACCTAACCTAACCTAACCTAACCTAACCTAACCTTACCTAACCTAACCTAACCTAACCTAACCCAACCCAACCCAACCTAACCTAACCTAACCTAACCTAAACTAACCTAACCCAACCTAACCTAACCTAACCTAACCTAACCCAACCCAACCCAACCCAACCTAACCTAACCTAAGCTAACCTAACCTAACCTAACCTAACCTAACCTTACCTAACCTAACCAAATTATCCTTACCTAACCTATACTAACCTAACGTAACCTAACCTAACCTAACCCAACCTAACCCAACCTAACCTAACCTAACCTAACCTAACCCAACTCAACCCAACCTAACCTAATCTAACCTAACCTAACCTAACCTAACCTAACAAAACCTAACCTAACCTAACCTAACCTAACCTAACCTAACCTAACGACGATTGCAAGCGCTTTCACATTAGATATCGCAGTTCCCGACTTTTAATGGTGAAAAACACTGCATCTCACTAATTGACAATGTTTAATGCGGTTTTACGACGGTTCATATCTTAACCTAAGCTAACATTCGCACTTGTATCTAAAAACGCTCTATTACACTGTTTTGTTCACAATTACCATATTTGCATAACCTCACAGTTTTTCACCAACTTATTGCAGTACAGAACGTTGTATCTCGCTAAATGACTTTGTTCTTTAAGGTTTCACGATGCTTTCATGCGCTTTAACGAGAATATCACAATATAGCAGTTTCGCACTTGTAACGGTAGAACACGCAGTATTTGGCTTGTTCATGCCGTTTTGAGTGCTTTCACAACATTTCACCTATCGCAGTTTAATACTCGCTATAAAACAACACTATCTCGTTAGATGACGTCGTTTTTGGTAGTTTCACGACGCTACCTAGCTTAAACTAACCTAACCTAAACTAATATTCGCACTTCTATCGTCAGAAAACGTTTTACTCGCAACTTTATAATGTTTTCTACAAGATTACGACGGTTTCATGCGCTTTCACATTAGATATCGTAGTTCCCGACTTGTAATGTTGAAAAACACTACATCTCACTAAGTGACATTGTTTGATGCGGTTTTGCGACGGTTGATATGTCAACCTAACCTAACATTCGCACTTGTATCTAAAGACGCTCAATTACACTGTTTCGTTCACAATTACGATATTTGCTTGACCTCACAGTTTCTCACCAACTTATTACAGTACAGAACGCTGTATCTCGCTAAATGACATCGTTCTTTAAGGTTTCACGATACTTGCATGCGCTTTACCGAGAATATCACAATATAGCAGTTTCGCACTTGTAACGGTACAACACGCAGTATTTGGCTTGTTCATGCCGTTTTGTGTGCTTTCACATTTTACCTATCGCAGTTTCGTACTCGCAATAAAACAACACTATCTCGTTAGATGACGTCGTTTTTGGTGGTTTCACGACGCTACCTAGCTTAAACTAACATAACTCAACCTAACATAACCTTCGCACTTCTATCGTTAGAAAACGTTTTACTCGCTACTTTACATTGCTTTCTACAACATTACGACGGTTTCAAGCGCTTTCACATTAGATATCGCAGTTCCCAACTTGTAAAGGTGAAAAACACTGCATCTCACAAAGTGACATTGTTTATTGCGGTTTTACGACGGTTCATACCTTAACCTAACGTAACCTAACCTAACCTAACCCAACCTAACCTAACATAACCTAACCTAACCTAACCTAACGTAACCTAACCTAACCTAACCTAACCTAACCTAACGACGTTTGCAAGCGCTTTCACATTAGATATCCCAGTTCCCGACTTGTAATGGTGAAAAACACTGCATCTCACTAAGTGACATTGTTTAATGCGGTTTTACGACGGTTCATATCTTAACCTAACCTAACATTCGTACTTGTATTGAAAAACGCTCTATTACACTGTTTCGTTCACAATTACGATATTTGCATAACCTCACAGTTTTTCACCAACTTATTGCAGTACAGAACGCTGTATCTCGCTAAATGACATTGTTCTTTAAGGTTTCACGATGCTTGCATGCGCTTTAACGAGAATATCACAATATAGCAGTTTCGCACTTGTAACGGTAGAACACGCAGTATTTGGCTTGTTCATGCCGTTTTGTGTGCTTTCACAACATTTCACCTATCGCAGTTTAATACTCGCAATAAAACAACTATCTCTTTAAATGACGTCGTTTTTGGTAGTTTCACGACGCTACCTAGCCTAAACTAACCTAACCTAACCTAACCTTCGCACTTCTATCGTTAGAAAACGTTTTACTCGCAACTTTACAATGTTTTCTACAAGATTACGACGGTTTCATGCGCTTTCACATTAGATATCGTAGTTCCCGACTTGTTATGGTGAAAAAGACTGCATCTCACTAAGTGACATTGTTTAATGCGGTTTTACGACGGTTCATATCTTAACCTAACCTAACATTCGTACTTGTATGGAAAAACGCTCTATTACACTGTTTCGTTCACAATTACGATATTTGCATAACCTCACAGTTTTTCACCAACTTATTGCAGTACAGAACGCTGTATCTCGCTAAATGACATCGTTCTTTAAGGTTTCACGATGCTTGCATGCGCTTTAACAAGAATATCACATTATAGCAGTTTCGCACTTGTAACGGTACAACACGCAGTATCTGGCTTGTTCAAGCCGTTTTGTGTACTTTCACAACATTTCACCTATTGCAGTTACGTACATGCAATAAAACAACACTATCTCGTTAGATGACGTCCTTTTTGGTGGTCTCACGACGCTACATAGCTTAAACTAACATAACTCAAGCTAACCTTCGCACTTCTATCGTTAGAAAACGTTTTACTCGCAACTTTACAATGTTTTCTACAAGATTACGACGGTTTCATGCGCTTTCACAATAGATATCGTAGTTCCCGACTTGTAATGTTGAAAAACACTACATCTCACTAAGTGACATTGTTTAATGCGGTTTTACGACGGTTGATATCTCAACCTAACCTAACATTCGCACTTGTATCTAAATACGCTCAATTACACTGTTTCGTTCACAATTACGATATTTGCTTGACCTCACAGTTTCTCACCAACTTATTACAGTTCAGAACGCTGTATCTCGCTAAATGACATCGTTCTTTAAGGTTTCACGATACTTGCATGCGCTTTAACGAGAATATCACATTAAAGCAGTTTCGCACTTGTAACGGCACAAGACGCAGTATCTGGCTAGTTCATGCCATTTTGTGTGCTTTCCCAATATTTCACCTATCGCAGTTTCATACTCGCAATAAAACAACACTATCTCGTTAGATGACATCGTTTTTGGTGGTTTCACGACGCTACCTAGCTCAAACTAACCGAACCTTCGCACTTCTATCGTTAGAAAACGTTTTATTCGCTACTTTACAATGTTTTCGACAAGATTACGATGGTTTCATGCGCTTTCACATTAGATATCGCAGTTCCCAACTTGTAAAGGTGAAAAACACTGCATCTCACTAAGTGACATTGTTTAATGCGGTTTTACGACGGTTCATACCTTAACCTAACCTAACCTAACCTAACCTTACCTAACCTAACCTAACCTAACCTAACCCAACCCAACCCAACCTAACCTAACCTAACCTAACCTAAACTAACGTAACCCAACCTAACCTAACCTAACCTAACCCAACCCAACCCAACCCAACCTAACCTAACCTAAGCTAACGTAACCAAACCTAACCAAACCTAACCTAACCTAACTTAACCTAACCTAACGTAACCTAACCTAACCTAACCTATTCTAACGTAACCTAACCTTACCTGACCTAACCTAACCTAACGTACCTAACCTAACCTAACATAACCTAACGTAACCTAACCTAACCTAACCTAACCTAACGTAACCTAACCTAACCTAACCCAACCTAACCCAACCCAACCCAACCCAACAACACCCAACCCAACCTAACCTAACCTAACCTAACCTAACGTAACCTAACCTAACCTAACGTAACCTAATCTAACCTAACGTAACCTAACCTAACCTAACCTAACCTAACCCAACCTAACCTAACCTAACCTAACCCAACTCAACCCAACCTAACCTAATCTAACCTAACCTAACCTAACCTAACCTAACAAAACCTAACCTAACCTAACCTAACCTAACCTAACCTAACCTAACGACGGTTGCAAGCGCTTTCACATTAGATATCGCAGTTCCCGACTTTTAATGGTGAAAAACACTGCATCTCACTAATTGACATTGTCTAATGCGGTTTTACGACGGTTCATATCTTAACCTAACCTAACATTCGCACTTGTATCTAAAAACGCTCTATTACACTGTTTTGTTCACAATTACCATATTTGCATAACCTCACAGTTTTTCACCAACTTATTGCAGTACAGAACGTTGTATCTCGCTAAATGACATTGTTCTTTAAGGTTTCACGATGCTTGCATGCGCTTTAACGAGAATATCACAATATAGCAGTTTCGCACTTGTAACGGTAGAACACGCAGTATTTGGCTTGTTCATGCCGTTTTGTGTGCTTTCACAACATTTCACTTATCGCAGTTTAATACTCGCAATAAAACAACACTATCTCCTTAGATGACGTCGTTTTTGGTAGTTTCACGACGCTACCTAGCTTAAACTAACCTAACCTAACCTAACCTTCGCACTTCTATCGTTAGAAAACGTTTTACTCGCAACTTTACAATGTTTTCTACAAGATTACGACGGTTTCATGCGCTTTCACATTAGATATCGTAGTTCCCGACTTGTAATGTTGAAAAACACTACATCTCACTAAGTGACATTGTTTAATGCGGTTTTACGACGGTTGATATGTGAACCTAACCTAACATTCGCACTTGTATCTAAAGACGCTCAATTACACTGTTTCGTTCACAATTACGATATTTGCTTGACCTCACAGTTTCTCACCAACTTATTACAGTACAGAACGCTGTATCTCGCTAAAGGACATCGTTCTTTAAGGTTTCACGATACTTGCATGCGCTTTACCGAGAATGTCACAACATAGCAGTTTCGCACTTGTAACGGTACAAAACGCAGCATTTGGCTTGTTCATGCCGTTTTGTGTGCTTTCACAACATTTTACCTATCGCAGTTTCGTACTCGCAATAAAACAACACTATCTCGTTAGATGACGTCGATTTTGGTGGTTTCACGACGCTACGTAGCTTAAACTAACATAACTCAACCTAACATAACCTTCGCACTTCTATCGTTAGAAAACGTTTTACTCGCTACTTTACATTGCTTTCTACAACATTACGACGGTTTCAAGCGCTTTCACATTAGATATCGCAGTTCCCAACTTGTAAAGGTGAAAAACACTGCATCTCACTAAGTGACATTGTTTAATGCGGTTTTACGACGGTTCATACCTTAACCTAACGTAACCTAACCTAACCTAACCCAACCTAACCTAACAACCTAACCTAACCTAACCTAACCTAACCAAACCTAACCTAACGTAACCTAACCTAACCTAACCTTACCTAACCTAACCTAACGACGTTTGCAAGCGCTTTCACATTAGATATCGCAGTTCCCGACTTGTAATGGTGAAAAACACTGCATCTCACTAAGTGACATTGTTTAATGCGGTTTTACGACGGTTCATATCTTAACCTAACCTAACATTCGTACTTGTATTGAAAAACGCTCTATTACACTGTTTCGTTCACAATTACGATATTTGCATAACCTCACAGTTTTTCACCAACTTATTGCAGTACAGAACGCTGTATCTCGCTAAATGACATCGTTCTTTAAGGTTTCACGATGCTTGCATGCGCTTTAACGAGAATATCACAATATAGCAGTTTCGCACTTGTAACGGTACAACACGCAGTATTTGGCTTGTTCATGCCGTTTTGTGTGCTTTCACATTTTACCTATCGCAGTTTCGTACTCGCAATAAAACAACACTATCTCGTTAGATGACGTCGTTTTTGGTGGTTTCACGACGCTACCTAGCTTAAACTAACATAACTCAACCTAACATAACCTTCGCACTTCTATCGTTAGAAAACGTTTTACTCGCTACTTTACATTGCTTTCTACAACATTACGACGGTTTCAAGCGCTTTCACATTAGATATCGCAGTTCCCAACTTGTAAAGGTGAAAAACACTGCATCTCACAAAGTGACATTGTTTATTGCGGTTTTACGACGGTTCATACCTTAACCTAACGTAACCTAACCTAACCTAACCCAACCTAACCTAACATAACCTAACCTAACCTAACCTAACGTAACCTAACCTAACCTAACCTAACCTAACCTAACCTAACGACGTTTGCAAGCGCTTTCACATTAGATATCCCAGTTCCCGACTTGTAATGGTGAAAAACACTGCATCTCACTAAGTGACATTGTTTAATGCGGTTTTACGACGGTTCATATCTTAACCTAACCTAACATTCGTACTTGTATTGAAAAACGCTCTATTACACTGTTTCGTTCACAATTACGATATTTGCATAACCTCACAGTTTTTCACCAACTTATTGCAGTACAGAACGCTGTATCTCGCTAAATGACATTGTTCTTTAAGGTTTCACGATGCTTGCATGCGCTTTAACGAGAATATCACAATATAGCAGTTTCGCACTTGTAACGGTAGAACACGCAGTATTTGGCTTGTTCATGCCGTTTTGTGTGCTTTCACAACATTTCACCTATCGCAGTTTAATACTCGCAATAAAACAACTATCTCTTTAAATGACGTCGTTTTTGGTAGTTTCACGACGCTACCTAGCCTAAACTAACCTAACCTAACCTAACCTTCGCACTTCTATCGTTAGAAAACGTTTTACTCGCAACTTTACAATGTTTTCTACAAGATTACGACGGTTTCATGCGCTTTCACATTAGATATCGTAGTTCCCGACTTGTTATGGTGAAAAAGACTGCATCTCACTAAGTGACATTGTTTAATGCGGTTTTACGACGGTTCATATCTTAACCTAACCTAACATTCGTACTTGTATGGAAAAACGCTCTATTACACTGTTTCGTTCACAATTACGATATTTGCATAACCTCACAGTTTTTCACCAACTTATTGCAGTACAGAACGCTGTATCTCGCTAAATGACATCGTTCTTTAAGGTTTCACGATGCTTGCATGCGCTTTAACAAGAATATCACATTATAGCAGTTTCGCACTTGTAACGGTACAACACGCAGTATCTGGCTTGTTCAAGCCGTTTTGTGTACTTTCACAACATTTCACCTATTGCAGTTACGTACATGCAATAAAACAACACTATCTCGTTAGATGACGTCCTTTTTGGTGGTCTCACGACGCTACATAGCTTAAACTAACATAACTCAAGCTAACCTTCGCACTTCTATCGTTAGAAAACGTTTTACTCGCAACTTTACAATGTTTTCTACAAGATTACGACGGTTTCATGCGCTTTCACAATAGATATCGTAGTTCCCGACTTGTAATGTTGAAAAACACTACATCTCACTAAGTGACATTGTTTAATGCGGTTTTACGACGGTTGATATCTCAACCTAACCTAACATTCGCACTTGTATCTAAATACGCTCAATTACACTGTTTCGTTCACAATTACGATATTTGCTTGACCTCACAGTTTCTCACCAACTTATTACAGTTCAGAACGCTGTATCTCGCTAAATGACATCGTTCTTTAAGGTTTCACGATACTTGCATGCGCTTTAACGAGAATATCACATTAAAGCAGTTTCGCACTTGTAACGGCACAAGACGCAGTATCTGGCTAGTTCATGCCATTTTGTGTGCTTTCCCAATATTTCACCTATCGCAGTTTCATACTCGCAATAAAACAACACTATCTCGTTAGATGACATCGTTTTTGGTGGTTTCACGACGCTACCTAGCTCAAACTAACCGAACCTTCGCACTTCTATCGTTAGAAAACGTTTTATTCGCTACTTTACAATGTTTTCGACAAGATTACGATGGTTTCATGCGCTTTCACATTAGATATCGCAGTTCCCAACTTGTAAAGGTGAAAAACACTGCATCTCACTAAGTGACATTGTTTAATGCGGTTTTACGACGGTTCATACCTTAACCTAACCTAACCTAACCTAACCTTACCTAACCTAACCTAACCTAACCTAACCCAACCCAACCCAACCTAACCTAACCTAACCTAACCTAAACTAACGTAACCCAACCTAACCTAACCTAACCTAACCCAACCCAACCCAACCCAACCTAACCTAACCTAAGCTAACGTAACCAAACCTAACCAAACCTAACCTAACCTAACTTAACCTAACCTAACGTAACCTAACCTAACCTAACCTATTCTAACGTAACCTAACCTTACCTGACCTAACCTAACCTAACGTACCTAACCTAACCTAACATAACCTAACGTAACCTAACCTAACCTAACCTAACCTAACGTAACCTAACCTAACCTAACCCAACCTAACCCAACCCAACCCAACCCAACAACACCCAACCCAACCTAACCTAACCTAACCTAACCTAACGTAACCTAACCTAACCTAACGTAACCTAATCTAACCTAACGTAACCTAACCTAACCTAACCTAACCTAACCCAACCTAACCTAACCTAACCTAACCCAACTCAACCCAACCTAACCTAATCTAACCTAACCTAACCTAACCTAACCTAACAAAACCTAACCTAACCTAACCTAACCTAACCTAACCTAACCTAACGACGGTTGCAAGCGCTTTCACATTAGATATCGCAGTTCCCGACTTTTAATGGTGAAAAACACTGCATCTCACTAATTGACATTGTCTAATGCGGTTTTACGACGGTTCATATCTTAACCTAACCTAACATTCGCACTTGTATCTAAAAACGCTCTATTACACTGTTTTGTTCACAATTACCATATTTGCATAACCTCACAGTTTTTCACCAACTTATTGCAGTACAGAACGTTGTATCTCGCTAAATGACATTGTTCTTTAAGGTTTCACGATGCTTGCATGCGCTTTAACGAGAATATCACAATATAGCAGTTTCGCACTTGTAACGGTAGAACACGCAGTATTTGGCTTGTTCATGCCGTTTTGTGTGCTTTCACAACATTTCACTTATCGCAGTTTAATACTCGCAATAAAACAACACTATCTCCTTAGATGACGTCGTTTTTGGTAGTTTCACGACGCTACCTAGCTTAAACTAACCTAACCTAACCTAACCTTCGCACTTCTATCGTTAGAAAACGTTTTACTCGCAACTTTACAATGTTTTCTACAAGATTACGACGGTTTCATGCGCTTTCACATTAGATATCGTAGTTCCCGACTTGTAATGTTGAAAAACACTACATCTCACTAAGTGACATTGTTTAATGCGGTTTTACGACGGTTGATATGTGAACCTAACCTAACATTCGCACTTGTATCTAAAGACGCTCAATTACACTGTTTCGTTCACAATTACGATATTTGCTTGACCTCACAGTTTCTCACCAACTTATTACAGTACAGAACGCTGTATCTCGCTAAAGGACATCGTTCTTTAAGGTTTCACGATACTTGCATGCGCTTTACCGAGAATGTCACAACATAGCAGTTTCGCACTTGTAACGGTACAAAACGCAGCATTTGGCTTGTTCATGCCGTTTTGTGTGCTTTCACAACATTTTACCTATCGCAGTTTCGTACTCGCAATAAAACAACACTATCTCGTTAGATGACGTCGATTTTGGTGGTTTCACGACGCTACGTAGCTTAAACTAACATAACTCAACCTAACATAACCTTCGCACTTCTATCGTTAGAAAACGTTTTACTCGCTACTTTACATTGCTTTCTACAACATTACGACGGTTTCAAGCGCTTTCACATTAGATATCGCAGTTCCCAACTTGTAAAGGTGAAAAACACTGCATCTCACTAAGTGACATTGTTTAATGCGGTTTTACGACGGTTCATACCTTAACCTAACGTAACCTAACCTAACCTAACCCAACCTAACCTAACAACCTAACCTAACCTAACCTAACCTAACCAAACCTAACCTAACGTAACCTAACCTAACCTAACCTTACCTAACCTAACCTAACGACGTTTGCAAGCGCTTTCACATTAGATATCGCAGTTCCCGACTTGTAATGGTGAAAAACACTGCATCTCACTAAGTGACATTGTTTAATGCGGTTTTACGACGGTTCATATCTTAACCTAACCTAACATTCGTACTTGTATTGAAAAACGCTCTATTACACTGTTTCGTTCACAATTACGATATTTGCATAACCTCACAGTTTTTCACCAACTTATTGCAGTACAGAACGCTGTATCTCGCTAAATGACATCGTTCTTTAAGGTTTCACGATGCTTGCATGCGCTTTAACGAGAATATCACATTATAGCAGTTTCGCACTTGTAACGGTAAAAGACGCAGTATCTGGCTAGTTCATGCCATTTTGTGTGCTTTCCCAATATTTTACCTATCGCAGTTTCGTACTCGCAATAAAACAACACTATCTCGTTAGATGACATCGTTTTTGGTGGTTTCACGACGCTACCTAGCTCAAACTAACCGAACCTTCGAACTTCTATCGTTAGAAAACGTTTTATTCGCTACTTTACAATGTTTTCTACAAGATTACGACGGTTTCATGCGCTTTCACATTAGATATCGCAGTTCCCGACTTGTAATGGTGAAAAACACAGCATCTCACTAAGTGACTTTGTTTAATGCGGTTTTAGCGCGGTTCATATCTTAACCTAACCTAACCTTACCTAACCCAACCTAACCTAACCTAACCTAACCAAACCTTACCTAACATCCCTAACCTAACCTAACCTAACCTAACCTAACCAAACCTAACCTAACCTAACCTAACCTAACCTAACCTAACGACGTTTGCAAGCGCTTTCACATTAGATATCGCAGTTCCCGACTTGTAATGGTGAAAAACACTGCATCTCACTAAGTGACATTGTTTAATGCGGTTTTACGACGGTTCATATCTTAACCTAACCTAACATTCGCACTTGTATTAAAAAACGCTCTATTACACTGTTTCGTTCACAATTAGGATATTTGCATAACCTCACAGTTTTTCACCAACTTATTGCAGTACAGAACGCTGTATCTCGCTAAATGACATCGTTCTTTAAGGTTTCACGATGCTTGCATGCGCTTTACCGAGAATATCACAATATAGCAGTTTCGCACTTGTAACGGTACAACACGCAGTATTTGGCTTGTTCATGCCGTTTTGTGTGCTTTCACATTTTACCTATCGCAGTTTCGTACTCGCAATAAAACAACACTATCTCGTTAGATGACGTCGTTTTTGGTGGTTTCACGACGCTACCTAGCTTAAACTAACATAACTCAACCTAACATAACCTTCGCACTTCTATCGTTAGAAAACGTTTTACTCGCTACTTTACATTGCTTTCTACAACATTACGACGGTTTCAAGCGCTTTCACATTAGATATCGCAGTTCCCAACTTGTAAAGGTGAAAAACACTGCATCTCACAAAGTGACATTGTTTATTGCGGTTTTACGACGGTTCATACCTTAACCTAACGTAACCTAACCTAACCTAACCCAACCTAACCTAACATAACCTAACCTAACCTAACCTAACCTAACGTAACCTAACCTAACCTAACCTAACCTAACCTAACGACGTTTGCAAGCGCTTTCACATTAGATATCCCAGTTCCCGACTTGTAATGGTGAAAAACACTGCATCTCACTAAGTGACATTGTTTAATGCGGTTTTACGACGGTTCATATCTTAACCTAACCTAACATTCGTACTTGTATTGAAAAACGCTCTATTACACTGCTTCGTTCACAATTACGATATTTGCATAACCTCACAGTTTTTCACCAACTTATTGCAGTACAGAACGCTGTATCTCGCTAAATGACAATGTTCTTTAAGGTTTCACAATGCTTGCATGCGCTTTAACGAGAATATCACAATATAGCAGTTTCGCACTTGTAACGGTAGAACACGCAGTATTTGGCTTGTTCATGCCGTTTTGTGTGCTTTCACAACATTTCACCTATCGCAGTTTAATACTCGCAATAAAACAACTATCTCTTTAAATGACGTCGTTTTTGGTAGTTTCACGACGCTACCTAGCCTAAACTAACCTAACCTAACCTAACCTTCGCACTTCTATCGTTAGAAAACGTTTTACTCGCAACTTTACAATGTTTTCTACAAGATTACGACGGTTTCATGCGCTTTCACATTAGATATCGTAGTTCCCGACTTGTTATGGTGAAAAAGACTGCATCTCACTAAGTGACATTGTTTAATGCGGTTTTACGACGGTTCATATCTTAACCTAACCTAACATTCGTACTTGTATGGAAAAACGCTCTATTACACTGTTTCGTTCACAATTACGATATTTGCATAACCTCACAGTTTTTCACCAACTTATTGCAGTACAGAACGCTGTATCTCGCTAAATGACATCGTTCTTTAAGGTTTCACGATGCTTGCATGCGCTTTAACAAGAATATCACATTATAGCAGTTTCGCACTTGTAACGGTACAACACGCAGTATCTGGCTTGTTCAAGCCGTTTTGTGTACTTTCACAACATTTCACCTATTGCAGTTACGTACATGCAATAAAACAACACTATCTCGTTAGATGACGTCCTTTTTGGTGGTCTCACGACGCTACATAGCTTAAACTAACATAACTCAAGCTAACCTTCGCACTTCTATCGTTAGAAAACGTTTTACTCGCAACTTTACAATGTTTTCTACAAGATTACGACGGTTTCATGCGCTTTCACAATAGATATCGTAGTTCCCGACTTGTAATGTTGAAAAACACTACATCTCACTAAGTGACATTGTTTAATGCGGTTTTACGACGGTTGATATCTCAACCTAACCTAACATTCGCACTTGTATCTAAATACGCTCAATTACACTGTTTCGTTCACAATTACGATATTTGCTTGACCTCACAGTTTCTCACCAACTTATTACAGTTCAGAACGCTGTATCTCGCTAAATGACATCGTTCTTTAAGGTTTCACGATACTTGCATGCGCTTTAACGAGAATATCACATTAAAGCAGTTTCGCACTTGTAACGGCACAAGACGCAGTATCTGGCTAGTTCATGCCATTTTGTGTGCTTTCCCAATATTTCACCTATCGCAGTTTCGTACTCGCAATAAAACAACACTATCTCGTTAGATGACATCGTTTTTGGTGGTTTCACGACGCTACCTAGCTCAAACTAACCGAACCTTCGCACTTCTATCGTTAGAAAACGTTTTATTCGCTACTTTACAATGTTTTCTACAAGATTACGATGGTTTCATGCGCTTTCACATTAGATATCGCAGTTCCCAACTTGTAAAGGTGAAAAACACTGCATCTCACTAAGTGACATTGTTTAATGCGGTTTTACGACGGTTCATACCTTAACCTAACCTAACCTAACCTAACCTTACCTAACCTAACCTAACCTAACCTAACCCAACCCAACCCAACCTAACCTAACCTAACCTAACCTAAACTAACGTAACCCAACCTAACCTAACCTAACCTAACCCAACCCAACCCAACCCAACCTAACCTAACCTAAGCTAACCTAACCAAACCTAACCAAACATAACCTAACCTAACTTAACCTAACCTAACGTAACCTAACCTAACCTAACCTATTCTAACGTAACCTAACCTTACCTGACCTAACCTAACCTAACGTACCTAACCTAACCTAACATAACCTAACGTAACCTAACCTAACCTAACCTAACCTAACGTAACCTAACCTAACCTAACCCAACCTAACCCAACCCAACCCAACCCAACAACACCCAACCCAACCTAACCTAACCTAACCTAACCTAACGTAACCTAACCTAACCTAACGTAACCTAATCTAACCTAACGTAACGTAACCTAACCTAACCTAACCTAACCCAACCTAACCTAACCTAACCTAACCTAACCCAACTCAACCCAACCTAACCTAATCTAACCTAACCTAACCTATCCTAACCTAACAAAACCTAACCTAACCTAACCTAACCTAACCTAACCTAACCTAACGACGGTTGCAAGCGCTTTCACATTAGATATCGCAGTTCCCGACTTTTAATGGTGAAAAACACTGCATCTCACTAATTGACGTTGTCTAATGCGGTTTTACGACGGTTCATATCTTAACCTAACCTAACATTCGCACTTGTATCTAAAAACGCTCTATTACACTGTTTTGTTCACAATTACCATATTTGCATAACCTCACAGTTTTTCACCAACTTATTGCAGTACAGAACGTTGTATCTCGCTAAATGACATTGTTCTTTAAGGTTTCACGATGCTTGCATGCGCTTTAACGAGAATATCACAATATAGCAGTTTCGCACTTGTAACGGTAGAACACGCAGTATTTGGCTTGTTCATGCCGTTTTGTGTGCTTTCACAACATTTCACTTATCGCAGTTTAATACTCGCAATAAAACAACACTATCTCCTTAGATGACGTCGTTTTTGGTAGTTTCACGACGCTACCTAGCTTAAACTAACCTAACCTAACCTAACCTTCGCACTTCTATCGTTAGAAAACGTTTTACTCGCAACTTTACAATGTTTTCTACAAGATTACGACGGTTTCATGCGCTTTCACATTAGATATCGTAGTTCCCGACTTGTAATGTTGAAAAACACTACATCTCACTAAGTGACATTGTTTAATGCGGTTTTACGACGGTTGATATGTGAACCTAACCTAACATTCGCACTTGTATCTAAAGACGCTCAATTACACTGTTTCGTTCACAATTACGATATTTGCTTGACCTCACAGTTTCTCACCAACTTATTACAGTACAGAACGCTGTATCTCGCTAAAGGACATCGTTCTTTAAGGTTTCACGATGCTTGCATGCGCTTTAACGAGAATATCACATTATAGCAGTTTCGCACTTGTAACGGTAAAAGACGCAGTATCTGGCTAGTTCATGCCATTTTGTGTGCTTTCCCAATATTTTACCTATCGCAGTTTCGTACTCGCAATAAAACAACACTATCTCGTTAGATGACATCGTTTTTGGTGGTTTCACGACGCTACCTAGCTCAAACTAACCGAACCTTCGAACTTCTATCGTTAGAAAACGTTTTATTCGCTACTTTACAATGTTTTCTACAAGATTACGACGGTTTCATGCGCTTTCACATTAGATATCGCAGTTCCCGACTTGTAATGGTGAAAAACACAGCATCTCACTAAGTGACTTTGTTTAATGCGGTTTTAGCGCGGTTCATATCTTAACCTAACCTAACCTTACCTAACCCAACCTAACCTAACCTAACCAAACCTTACCTAACATCCCTAACCTAACCTAACCTAACCTAACCTAACCAAACCTAACCTAACCTAACCTAACCTAACCTAACCTAACCTAACCTAACCTAACGACGTTTGCAAGCGCTTTCACATTAGATATCGCAGTTCCCGACTTGTAATGGTGAAAAACACTGCATCTCACTAAGTGACATTGTTTAATGCGGTTTTACGACGGTTCATATCTTAACCTAACCTAACATTCGCACTTGTATTAAAAAACGCTCTATTACACTGTTTCGTTCACAATTAGGATATTTGCATAACCTCACAGTTTTTCACCAACTTATTGCAGTACAGAACGCTGTATCTCGCTAAATGACATCGTTCTTTAAGGTTTCACGATGCTTGCATGCGCTTTAACGAGAATATCACAACATAGCAGTTTCGCACTTGTAACGGTACAACACGCAGTATTTGGCTTGTTCATGCCGTTTTGTGTGCTTTCACAACATTTCACCTATGGCAGTTTCGTACTCGCAATAAAACAACACTATCTCGTTAGATGACGTTGTTTTTTGTAGTTTCACGACGCTATCTAGCTTAAACTAACATAACTCAACCTAACATAACCTTCGCACTTCTATCGTTAGAAAACGTTTTACTCGCTACTTTACATTGCTTTCTACAACAATACGACAGTTTCAAGCGCTTTCACATTAGATATCACAGTTCCCAACTTTTAAAGGTGAAAAACACTGCATCTCACTAAGTGACATTGTTTAATGCGGTTTTACGACGGTTCATACCTTAACCTAACGTAACCTAACCTAACCTCACCTAACCTTACCTAACCTAACCTAACCTAACCTAACCCAACCCAACCCAACCTAACCTAACCTAACCTAACCTAACCTAAACTAACCTAACCCAACCTAACCTAACCTAACCTAACCCAACCCAACCCAACCCAACCTAACCTAACCTAAGCTAACCTAACCAAACCTAACCAAACCTAACCTAACCTAACTTAACCTAACCTAACGTAACCTAACCTAACCTAACCTATTCTAACGTAACCTAACCTTACCTGACCTAACCTAACCTAACGTAACCTAACCTAACCTAACCTAACATAACCTAACGTAACCTAACCTAACCTAACCTAACCTAACGTAACCTAACCTAACCTAACCCAACCTAACCCAACCCAACCCAACCCAACAACACCCAACCCAACCTAACCTAACCTAACCTAACCTTACCTAACCTAACCAAATTATCCTTACCTAACCTAACCTAACCTAACCTA